>NC_073407.1:14643256-14943256 GCF_028641065.1 Leucoraja erinaceus
AGAATGTTTCCTGACATGTCCCTTCACTTATCCAGACCAAATGGTTCTTCTGCAGTGCTGCTGGTAAGATCTTCACAGTCATAGCACAGGCTGGCCATTAAGATGCATGTAATTTTATTTTTTAATGTATGCAGTGCCTAGTTCTCTTTGGGTTTGGTCCAACGTAGAGGAAAGATTTGGCCTAAATGGGGGAGAAAACTGAATGATAAATGAAGAAGGCTGACAGCACGATGTGATAAAGAATTGTGCTGATCGGCTGCTTCCATCACATTCGGTTTTCACTGCTGAATGGTGGTTTGAAATGTGCAATTGAATACTGAGAAAAGAAGAATTTCCTTTACATGAAAATATAAATAAACTTCACAGGACAAACAAAAAAATCATCAAAATATAATGGCAGTTTATTTTAAATTTATTTCAATGGCAATTTATTTATTTTGTAAAATGCATTATGGTGATGTAGAATTTATTGCCTGGTGTAGCGCTCATGCTATCTTGCAAAAGGTTGTTTGATATATAAAACAACGTTTGCAGGACCATAGGGAACAAGACCACCTAAGGTGCCAACAAAAGTAGGATGGGCCAACTAGCTAATTTCTGTGCTTTATTACAACATTTCTATATCATAACTGCTAAACAAAGGAGTTGGGCCTCGATGTACACACCAGTACAAGATAGATCACAAATTGCAGATTTGTTATATGATACTTATAATATAAATGTTTAAAAATTAACTGACCTTCTGTAAAAAGTTGTATAGTGCACAATGAGAATACTTATTCAGTGTGATGACCTGAGGTATTTATACCTATCATCGGCATTGTATAAATATTTTATTAAAAAAAACAAATTCAGCCGGATTGCATTATCACTAGATCTTGGGAGGAAGCATCATCACTTGGAATGACCAAATATTACTTCCACATTTTTGTGGGTTTACGGCAGCTTATCAAGCTGCTGTATTCCCCAAGCAAACGGTGCCAAATATATATCTTCTCCCCTTTGCTCAATCTATTGTACTTGAGTTTGAACTGATTCTTTCTATGTTTGGAATATCTGATCTGTTTGGATTGCATGCAAAACAAAGCTTTTCGCTGTACCTTGGTACATGTGACAATAATAAACCTAAACCTATTTCTATGTGACTTGTTTTTATTTAAAGCAGATCACAGAGTTATACATTGAAGTGAAATATTTGAAGTAAAATTTGATCTTGTTTTCACTGCAAACAATTAAAGGCCAAAACTTTGGAAAGCAGTGAAGCTGATACAGTCAACTATATTTTGATCTAGTTGTTTCTGGGTCATGGATGCTCTATTTATTGACTGCTTTTGAAGTACTTTTAGATGGAGAACTGAAAATAGCAAAGCAAGGGCATGGATTATCAATAAAAACTATTAGCATTACTGCTGCTTGAGTTAATATCTAGATTTGTGAATACTGTGCTTCTTAAGTAACCAGGTATACAATATTTTTGAGAAAGAAAAACAAAAAGCTTTTTAACAAGAAGGAAATTATGTAGCATTTAGTGATTATGTATTTATAATATAAATATATTTTTTATTTGCTTGTAATTGAAGGGACTGTAATTTACAGCTATTTATACCACAAGAGCACAAAGTCATTTAAGGCTGTACATACGATTACATTCTGTCCCACAAGTCACTAAGTTTCCAATCTCAGCTGCAAAAAGGGGTTGCATTGAACAACCTATAAAGAGATTGTAGGAAACTTTGAGGAGAATTGTTCATGATAATATGGTGGTGTGTCTTCTCGCAAGTGACTGGTGTTAGCCTAGGTTTGTCCTGGCTCTCACAGTGAAGTATGGAAATAAAACAAATGTATGGTACACAAAAAAAGCTGGAGAAACTCAACGGGTGCAGCAGCATCTATGGAGCGAAGGAAATAGATGGAAATAGAAGGAAATCAGACTGAGGAAGGGTTTCGGCCCGAAACGTTGCCTATTTCCTTCGCTCCATAGATGCTGCTGCACCCGCTGAGTTTCTCTAGCTTTTTTTGTGTACCTTCGATTTTCCAGCATCTGCAGTTCCTTCTTAAAAAAAATGTATGATATGCACTTGAATAGAATCATGGGATGGATGGCACAGAAACAGGTCCTATTGGCCCACCTCATCAGTGCCGATCATGAGCCTATCTGTGCTACTCGCATTTGTTCATATTCGGCTCACATCCCTCCTGTCCTTTCCTGTCCAAGTAACTGACCAAATGCCTTTTTAAACATTGTGATCATATCTGCCTCCACTACTTCATGTGGGAGCTCACTGCAGATATTCACCACCCTCTGTATGAAAACCTTACCCCATTGATCTCCTTTAAATGTCTGCCCTCTCACTTTAAACCTGTGCCCCCCAGTTCTGGACTCTACTGAATTTCAGAATTGAAATTTTTGTGCATATTTCATAAAATAGTCATTATGAATAAAACAATCCAGTAGCAGAAATGGACAAATCTGAACAAAATTATTCTGTAGACCTTTACTTAGATCAGTGAATTGGCCTTATGAAAGCCAAGAATTCTGACCTGAACATGAACTAACATGAAGGGAATTGGGCTTGGCATCCAGTTTGAATCAGTATGGTCAAATGTGGTAATTTAAAATGTTGATATCACCATCAATTGGATTTTATAATATACACAAATGTAGCTCCATCAGAGTAAAAGACGTAAAAGTTTGAGGAGCTAATTCTACCATTAATTTGCTATGTATTCAGTTTTGCACACAAGGCACAGGGCACTATCCACCTGCAGAGATGGGCTCAACCCTCAAAAAAAAAAACGTTTTTCTCCTAAAACTGAGCAAATTATGTCCAAGTATAAACATACCCATAGAGACCCACAAAATCCAAACCCAATTTATATACTTGGCAGTGTCATCAAAGACCCACACCATCCTGGCCACACACTCATCTCCCTGCTACCTTCAGGTAGAAGGCACAGGAGCCTGAAGACTGCAACAACCAGGTTCAGAAATAGCTACTTCCCCACAGCCATCAGGCTATTAAACCTGGCTCGGACAAAACTCTGATTATTAATAACCATTTTCTGTTATTTGCACTTCATCAGTTTATTTATTCATGTGTGTATATATTTATATCATGGTATATGGACACACTTATCTGTTTTGTAGTAAATGCCTACTATGTTCTGTGTGCTGAAACAAAGCAAGAATTAAATCGTCCTATACAGGGACACATGACAATAAACTCACTTGAACTTGAACTATTTGTTTTAGAGGTACAGCATGGAAGCAGGCCCCTCAGACCACCGAGTCCGCGCTGACCATCGATCACCCGTTAACACTAGTTCTATCCTACACACTAGAGACAATTTACAGAAGCTAATTAACCTACAAATCTGCCCGTGTTTGGAATGAGGAAGGAAACCGGAAAACCTGGAGAAAATTCACATAGTCATAGGGAAAATGTGCAAACTCTGCACAGACAGCATCCATAGTCAGGATCAAACTCAGGTCTCTGGAGCGGTGAGGCAGCAATGCTATAGATTCGATAATAAATTTAGCATTGTTCATTTGTCACCTAATTTGAGAAATTATCATTTTACTCAGTTTTTTTTAAATACATTTACATAAGCTATTAATTTCAGTTAACTTTAAAATTGTCAAGACCAATCTTCTTGAGAGTTTTTTTTAGTAAAATTGGGTACATTTGAATGACATAAAATAAACTACAATATACCAGTGGAAACATGCACTTCCTATTGTTTTATCATTCAGAGAAAATGTTCACTTTTGATGAAAATAACTCTGCAGTTACATGTCTTTAATTAATCTGTCCATTTCTAAGTGATCATTTAAATTGATCTTCAGATAATTTACCATTATAATTGACTGCTACTCTTTAATATTAGCCCTCAGTGACTTATGCACACGCCACCTAGGTAACTTCGGATGCTACATTGTCATAATTCTAAAAATATGCTGTTTTGTGCACAGAAATGGACATCCTCATTTTTCACGTTGCGTTGAATCTTTGTTTGATGTTCCTTTTCTTTTCCCTGCTCACGATCCCACGGCAAATTTGGAAATCTGACGCTTGGTCCTCTCAATTAAATCCTGCAGTACTCCTGTAGTCGCAGCCTTCCAACCTGAGAAATACTAGTTTATTTTCATTCTAATTATGTCACTTAACTAATTCTCATTCTATGTCATTATATAACCCCAATTCCACGTGCTATAACCTTATTGGCCAACATGTGTGTGAATTATTTTGTAAAAATATTTTTAAAATCTAACTACGCCCCATCTACTGTTTGCCCATCTCTCTATTCTACTTGTGACATCCTTCAATTTTATTAGTCAAAAATCTGATTTTCCTCTCATATATCCATGTTGATTCTGCTCACTCCTATTATTCTTTTCTGGGTGTTCTTTAACCACATCCTTCGTTATAGATTATTCATAACTGATCTCAAACAAGTAGTTAGACAAAAATGCTGGAGAAACTCAGCAGGTGAGGCAGCATCTATGGAGCGAAGGAATGGTTGACGTTTCGGGTCGAGACCCTTCTTCAGATAAACAAGTAGTTGGTAGTTGCCGTTTCCTGCCTCGCTCACTTTCTCCAATAGAAGGTTCTGATTACTACCCTTTAATCTCCAATAACGGGGTGTGATTACTACTCTCTACTCTCAAACAGTGGGTGTGATCACTACCCTATAATCTCCTGGAACTATTCCAGATTCCAGAATTTGGAAAAATGATAACCTATCTCTATAGTCACATCTTTCAAAACTCTGGGATGTAGAGCATCGAGCTGTAGGAATGTAGCAGCTTTCAGTCTCGCCAATTTCTCTCTTACAAGTATATAATAACGAATATCCTTAATTCTCATTATTCTCTTGCTTCTCAGGCATTTATGGCATTTATGTGTTTTCTTAGGTTAAAAACAGATAAGATATATTTGTTCAGTTATCTGTCATTTCCATATTATAAATTCTGATGTCCCTGTCTGTTAGGAATTCATATTTGCATATGCTAGTCTTTACCTATTTTATCATTTAAGGAAACTGTCATAGTTCATTTTATATTTATTTTATATTTATATTAAAATCAATCTTTATATTTCTTGTCAATGTCGCATTGATTTTTTTGAGGTTGATTGAGTTAATATAAAATGAAAGTTGTAGAAATAGCATAGGTCTGAACAGTGCAAACCATGGTGTAACGAAGGATGCTGCCACGCAAGCTTCATGCCATGCAATGTACGAGTGCTGCATACTTGTACTTTGTCAAGAGGAATTTATACCTCCCAAGGAAGAAAATGTTGTTAAAATAGTCTTTGCAGACTGGCAGTTTGAATTGTATTTACTGCTTCAGCACTTGTCAGTTTGCTTTATTGGTATCTAAATGTGTAAATTGGAATTCCATTCAACCTAGTGCACAATAAATAGTTTTACCAATTGCTCAATTAATTATTCTGTCAGTTTACAAGCAGGGTGCAAGTCTTCACTTGAATGGATAGACTTGTAGTTTTCTAAGAGTATGCAACCAGAAAATAATTTCTTATTTCTCAAGTATGTTAAATATCAAAAAGCTTTTGTAATAAACAATATCTCACTGGTTGATATAGTTATAATCGGGGATAAACAAGGCATTTTTGGTGTCATTTATATATGTGTTCACAATTAGGATATTTTACATTAGAAGGGAGCATTGTGAATTTACGGTGCATGTTTATTACATGGAGAAACACCTGAAGACCAAGGATGGCACATAGTGGGTGTGATTATGACCCTCTAATCTCCAGGAACTGCTAGTAAAGCTGCTGCCTCACTGCTCCACAAACCACATCCAGTCTTGACCTCTAATGTTGTCTGTGTGGAATTTGCACATTCTCCCTATGATCATTTGTTTTTTTTCTCTGAGTCGTCCAGTTTCCTCCTCATGGCAAAGACTTGTATTTTAAAACATTATTTGGCCATTGTAAATTGTCCATAGTGTGTAGATGAGTGGTACTACTGGGTTTGGGGGATTGGATGTGAACCTGGGGCAAATAACATGGATTTTGTGTGGTATTTTGTTTGGTCGAAGGGCCAAATGGCCTACTCCTGCACCTATTGTCTATTGTCTATTGTACTACTTTAACTGATGCTTGCTAGTCAGCATGGACTTGATGGGCAAAAATCCTGGTTCTATACTGTATGACATATATAATTCTATGGTAATTGAATTCAATACTGATTAGAGGGGAAACATGGGCAGAAGCATCAGAGGATAAGAAAGTATTATTCTGATAAAAGTCAATGACCAGAAATATTGGCTCTCTTTCTCCCTCCACTTTGTGACCGGGGGGGGGGGGGGGGGGGGTGGGGGGGGGTGCGCGGCGAGAAGAAAGCTGAAAAGGGGAGAGGCCGGACAAAGTGTGTCAGGTAATAGGCTGACGCAGAAGAGCGGGATTTTTTTTTGGAGAAATATGTTGAACCCCTAGATTTTCCCTTTTAATGTCAAGGTTTACAGCCCTATCCTACAAATATTTTTTTCCACTATATTGATAACTGCATCAGGGCAAGACTAAACCTAGGCTTTTAAGCATTCATTTCTGGTATTTTGGTACCTGTAAAAAGGCATCTTCGTCTCAGTCTGAAGAAGGGTTTCGGCCCGAAATATTGCCTATTTCCTTTGCTCCATAGATGCTGCTGCACCCGCTGAGTTTCTCCAGCTTTTTTGGGTATCTTCATCTTTGAAGCTGACTGCATTACTCGGTTAACGATGTTCTCCAGGACAGATCTGATATTAGATGATTATTACTAGGCTCAGTGTTAAACATTAATCTGGAGGACAATGACAAGTCTACAAGAGCGATGCTGATTTTGCTTTTATTTGGGGGAAGCACTTCAATGTGCCTTGTGTACTCTGTCTTATTGCTATCAGGGAAACTGCCCTGAACAAACAGATGAGAAGTTCATGATATGGGAGCTGAGAACAGGAACTGAATTGAAACTTAATTTCTTGAACAGATTTTGCCGTTTAATGTCAAGGTTTACAGCTCTTCTTTGTGTCGTGAATTTCTAAAAATTTCAGTAAGAATCAATAATACAGTTGTCATATTTTACAGAGAGGCTGATACTACAGTTATAAATCTAAAATACTTAAAAATATATTGATTCTGGCATAAATCTGTGGACTGAAAGAATGGAGGACAGAAGTGAAAGAAGTTGAAGTCAGCTGAGTGTGACTATTGATTGTACTGATGAAACAGGATCAGATATGGTTTGCTGCGAATATGTTTAAGCCATTCACAAACTTCATCTCAACCCCAACTTTGAGCTTTAATGCAATGTGAACAAAAAACTAATGCAAAACCTTCCCTTTTTGTTTAACCATACCTTTGAGGCTGACAGTTTACCCATGAAATAGTGCAGAGGCATTTTTGGAACCGAGGCCATGAAAAGAAAATGTGATGAGTGCTTTGGTAAGCGCTTCAATTTTGGCTATCTGACGAACACGCCCATGGTTTAGGCAGCATCAAATGAGACTAAATGTGTGGCAGGAGAAAATATGTTAAGTTCAGATTCATCAGATCTTGTGGTTTATTCTGAGCATAGTGTAGTATATATTACACAATGGGCTGGTTTTAACCGATGAGGGTTGGGAACCTGTACCCATATTTGGAGTGTAAATTGTACAGGTTGTTCCCCAGGTTACAGTAGGGTTCCACTCCTGTGAATTGTTTATATCCCAGAAATGTGACCGTGGACCAAGTTCCCACATGGCAGAAGACGCCTGCAGACCTGCAGCAGCTGACAAATCCATCCCGCTGTTTGTATATATGTGCTGTGCATAAGTTGGGTGATCATAAGCTGGGGAGGACCTCAATGGTACTTTCTTGTCACATGTACCTAAAATCACATGTGATTTTTCTCAGAAACAATCTTATTATATATTCGGCCCAATAATTCTTAAAGACAAGAGTATACTATAATAGATTACACTAAGGCAACGCACAAGAGTCACCATGTTTCCAGCACCATCTTGTACCCTTCGAGTTCAGAGCTGTAAAAAATATTAAGAGTTTTAACTTGGCCATACAGGCCCATTTTCCTGGCAGCTGCACTGGGTTGCAAGGGTTGGATTTACTAGGCCATGTTGTCGATATCCTCCACCATTACACCGCCGTTTCGTATGTCTGCAGGCAGCTTTTGATCTGCACTCCCGGGTACTACGAGTCCAGTCGAGTCTCAGGCTGCTACTCTGGGCCACTCTGCTGACTCCTCGATCTGGATACATCTACCCACAAATGTGCTGTCCTTCACCCCACTGCTCAGCCTCTGTCCCAGGCACCTCCTGCAGCAGACCTTGGAGCGTCTCTGAGGGTGCAGGAGGTAAGACTGGCATCGTTGTTTACCTCCGTCTGCTGCTGCTGCCATCTTGCGCACGATAAAGGGAAGGTCGAGCATAAAGGCATATCAGCGCAATGAATAAAGTTGAACTTTTGACAGAAGAACAAAAGTGGGTAAATGTAAAGCAGAAGAAAAAAGAATAATAAATTGAGTGTGCGTTTAGTGGTTCCATCTACAAAGAGAAAATTGAAGTCCAGTGAATTGAAGTAGTGAAACTGCAGAGTGCGACAGGTGTACAACATCGGCACACTGCCACAAAATGTACAGTATGTAGCACAAGCTAAAATTCCTAGGATGAACAGAGAAATTAACTTGCTGAGATATGAAACACATTTAGGCATTGTAATAGTAAATTAAATGGGGGCTATCAACGATATGATGAAGGCAACAAAGAAAATTAAAAAGATTAAGTTATGACTGCAGATGATCTCCAAGAAACCAATAAAGGTATTTATGACTACAAAACATTAAAGATTAAAACAAGAAAAACAACAAACATCTATTTTTTTAAGATAAAAACCTAGCAGGAAAAGTGTTCTATCTAAAGGTTAGAAAATAAATTAAATTTGGTATTAGCTCAAAGGAAGAGGCTTTATCACTTTGTCAAAAATGAGCAGTAGAACATAGAACATAGCAGTACAGGACAGGCCCTTCGTCCAATGATGTCTGTGCTGAACATGTCTACTTACAATAATCCCTTCTGTTTGAATGTGTTCCATATCCCTCCATTTCCTGCGTATCCACGTGTCTATTTGAAAACCTCTTAAATGCCCCTGCACAGGTGCCAGTGTCAGCACATTCCAGCCACCTTCCGCTTTCTGTGTAAGAAAAAAAGCTTGCTCCAAAAATAGTCTTTAAACTTTCTCCCTCAGACCTGATAGCTGTGCCCTCCAGTATTTGACCTTTCCACCTGGGCAATAGATTCTGACATCTATCCCAATGCCTCTGGGTTTTGAAATGTTCAAAATCTTTTGGTGACACCGATATGACGCCGGCAATCGCCGAAAAAAACCACCAAGTGGAACAGGCCCTTAAATGGCTCTAAAGTACCAAAGCAAGAGGCTTTCGGGGAGTTATGGACTTGGACCCGAAGATCCCTCTGTACATTAGTGCTGTTAAGGGTCTTGCCATTAATTGTATATTTACCCTTTACATTCAACTTCCCAAAGTGAAACACCCCACACTTGCCCGGATTAATCTCTATCTGCCATTTCTCCAATCATTTCTGTAGCTGCTCTATATCCCACTGTATACATTAACAGCTTTCCTCACAGCAACCTTAATGTCATCTCCTCAAATGTACTAAGCAACCCGTCTATGTTTACGTTCAAGTCTTTTATATATTACAAACAACAGAAGTCCCAGGACAGATCCCTGCAGAACACCACTGGTCACAGATTTCAGCCTGAATAATATCCTTCCACCACAACCCTCTTTCTTTAGTAGTAAGTTCTAAATCCATACAACCAAGTCATTGGTAATTCTGTGCATCTTAATTTGTTAGATTAGCCTACCTTGGAGGACTTTATTAAATGCCATACTAAAATTAATGTAGATAAAATCCACCACCCAATCCTTTTTGATTGAGTGTGTGGGAGTGTGTGTGAGTGTATGTGTGTGAGTGTGTGTGGGCCCAGAGCTACAGGAGAGTCAGGGCGAGTTGGTGCCGAGCCAGCACCTCTGTAAAAATAGAATAGAATAGAATGCCTTTTATTGTCATTCAAACAAACAAAAGTTTGAACGAAATGTTGTTCCCTGCAGTCATAACAGCAAAAAACAAAACACACAATGAACACGGTTACACACAAACATCCATCACAGTGAATCTCCTTACTGTGATGGAAGGCAAAAGTCTTATCTCTTCCCTGTTCTTCTCCCGTGGTCAGGCAGGTCAAACTGCCGCGTCGAGGCTCTTGATGCCAAAGCCCCCAGCGGGCGATGGTAAGTCCCGCGGCCGATTAAGCCGCGCCGGGCGATGAAAAGCCCAGCGACAGGCTGATTCAAACCCCGCGATTCAGGGAGCATGCCGTTGCGGGAGCTCCGGAAAATCAGGGACCTGAAGCTCCCAATGTTAACGTCTACAGGGCCTGCTGCCGAAGCCTCCGAAGTCGGGTCGCAGCCACAACGCCACCACAGCCTCCGAAGTCAGCCAGCTCCGTGATGGTAAGTCCACAGGCTCTGCGACCGGAGCCATCAGATCGATTCCAGCTGGGGGCCGCCAGCTCCACGATGTTAGGCCCCAGCGAAACGTAGACACGACAAGGAAAAGGTCGCGTCCCCGTTCAAGGAAGAGATTTTAAAAGTTTTCCCCACCCCCCACATATACACAACTAAAAATAAACCAAAAACATACCCCTAACAAGACCAAAAAAAAAGACAAAAAGAAAAAAGACAAACGGACTGCAGGCGAGCCGTAGCTGCTTAGGCAGCGCCGCTACTTCCTGAAAAATACATGATCACCATCTTTTTATTTACTTGCTTGATAATTATATTTCATGATGATTAGTGAATGCAACTGTGCAATATTTTGTCATATTATTAAATTAGGTATTATATGTTTTACTGTACTAGTTATACACTGGGATGTAGTGATAGGCTATAATCTTGTTTGACCCTCTTGGGAGATTAGCTTGCCTCCCCCCCAAGCAAAACCTGAAATGACGCCCCTGTTTGACAGCTCTGGCACCTAAAAAATTAGCACTGCAACACTGGGTAGCGCGGGAACTTAGACGTCAGTTTGCCGTAGGCTATCAAGTTGAGGGTTTCAATTAAATTTTGAAATTTAAAAAAAGCAGTTCCGTCCTTCCCATTAATGTGGTTGCATAAAACTTTATGATTTTGTTGGTCAACCTTGATTGATGGCTACGTGTTTCGAATTTATTCCATTTGTTTTACTTAAGTTCTTTTTTGAGTTTATTGAATTTATAAAACTGACATTTCTTAATTTTTTCCGTCTGCCCGCAAAAATGTGTCAAATATATAATGTGGCCCGCGTGCTGAAAAGTTTGGAGGCCCCTGTTGTAAGGTATAATTTAACAAAATTACAGTATAAATTACGGGTAAACAAGCATGCAAATGGTGTCATATCAAGGTCTAATTATCAACAATGTCATGTGTAAAGGATACGTCTCTCTAACTAGAGTAAACAAGCGAGGAACATGTATCATGTTACAAGTAGGTGTAGGTGTAATATATATATTTTCAATATGACAAGTGTAAACAAGCAAGGAGTTTGTGTCAATTTAAGGTATGATTATCACACATTTTATGTGTAAATTAAGAAGTGACAAGCAAGAGAAAAGTGTGTTATTCTAAGACACAATAAAAAAAATTACAGTATAAATTAAGGGTAAATGGGTAAGAAAACGGTGTCATTTCAAGGTACATTTATCAAAAATATTCTGCATAAGGGGGGCACCAGGGGCGTTCCCCATTGGAACCCTACCGGGGGTTGCCCCCTGGTCCCCCATCTCTCTTCCTATTTTTTTCATTTTTTTCCTGTCTCATGCCTGATGACTACAGAGGTCAGTGCGACAGGCCTGTAGTTATTAAGACCAGTAATCCTTGTCTTTTTGGATACAGGGACAATAGCGGAGACTTTGAAGCAGGCAGGGACAGTACAGGTTTGCAAGGAATGGTTGAAAAGCAAAGTTTTCCATTATCATGGTTTCAGATTGGACAACTAAGAGAAAATGGGCCATCGGTGCTCTATTGAAGTATGAATATAGATAGGTTAACCATCTTGTGTGTAATTATTAAGTAGTTTAGTATAGTTCTGTGCAACCTGGACTAATGGATTGACTGATCACCTTCTCAGATTTCCCAGAAAATCAGTGTCTGTCCATCAGAGCACACAAGTAACACAACAGAAAACAAGGTCTCAACTCCAAATTCCAATGGCCATTTGGCAATAATTCAAGCTATATCAATAACTTAACACAATATTCCAACTGTGGCCTCACCTGTGCCTTCAACAGCTGTATCATAACACCCCAACTTCTACAATCAAAACCCTGACTGACGAAGGCCAATGTGCAGAAAGCCTTCTTGACCACCTTATTTACCTGTGACGCCACTTTCAATGAACTATCTACCTGCACTCTTTGATCCCTCTGCTCTACAACACTCCCCAGAGTCCTGTCATTCCTTCACCTTGAGTTCCTATCAGCTAGTGGGAATATTAAACATTTTCACAAAGGCTTTGACGACATCCTCTGTCCACCTGGTGATCTCTGGCCATGATGGGTCTTAGAGTAGAGTGTTTGGACTCTTGAAAAGAGCCTGCCCATTGGGGCTAATTGAGTGTAATTAAACCCTCGATGCTCGGATGTTGGCTTGGGAGAGAATGCTGATGTTTTGTTGTCTACCTTTATTGTTGGGATTGAGAGGTAAAGGTTTAGGTCTGTGCAATGCAAGAGTGGATTGGAAGAGAACCTCAGTTTTGTGCATGCTTGGTTCCATTCTCTTGTAAACATCACCCAGTATATAAATCAGTGTGAATCATAGGCTTCATTTTACTTTAACATCATTTTTATGGAGGAAGTTAAAATCATAAAAGGGGTAGAAAGCAGTGTGTTTCAGATTGTGTTCAGGATGAGGATTTTTAGTTACTAAAACAGATTAAAAGGATGTCTTAGAGAAATGTTCAAAATTCCGAAGCTTAGTTAAAGTTAATAGAAAAATAATTTCTACTTATTAAAGAGGCATTAGCCAAAGGGGATTAATGTAACTATTACTGATGGTTAATCAGCGATAGTAGTTAAATGTCGTTTTATGTTAAAAAATAAACTATGTCCTCCAAGAACATTTATGTTGGTAAAATCCACAGAAGCTTTTACAAAGAGTGGCTAATGAAAAGAAAGGACATGGACTAAGGACTGGACAGACAGATTAAACAGATAACATTTTCAGAGAGCGAGGCTAATCCACCTCTATTGTTATAACATTGATATTCTATATGTGAAGAATTAACAGAGACCATATTTAATTAGATGTGCCATCTGAGGAGGTCTTGAATCAAGTTAAAAATTACCTTGACACACAAACTTTGAGAAAAGAACCGATGGACCATGGCCGTCAAAATTATTATGGGAGCCAAAGAATAAAACCAGCATCTAAGTGACGAGATAAAACAGTTTACGAACAGTAATGAAAGGCATTACAAAACAGGAATTTTCACATCTAATCCTCGAGTAACTCCCTGGGGTTCCCAGGGAAGGGATTGATGAAATGTGATAGTTGTCTGCTTTGAAAATACTGATGAGATGGAGGCCTGGATCCCTGTGGACTGCTGGTGCTATTGATTGAGAAGAAATGACAGCCTAATCTACCTTTGAAAGCTATGGCAAGTTTAAAAGTAAACTGGCACTGAGCAAAAATAAAAGCCCATTAGTGCTTACCTTCAAGAATGATGTAATTATTTTCAAGCTATCCTTGTTGGAGCCATCTCAATGCAACATTCGTGTTAAACCTTAAAAGGCGAATTGGAATCTGAAACTGTTCAATTGGGTGGTCTAGTTATGTCAAATATTTTCACTAAATGCAAGCCTCTGAAAAACCTCTACCTGGTCCTGGTACATCAGCAAGCTTTTTATCCCAGCTCGGGCTGAAAAAAGAATCAACCTTGAAGTTCCACCCTGCCATTTATGGCCTATCAGCAGCCTTTGACCTGTGGACTACACAAATTCCTCCGAGACTTCTCCATCATTGTCCAGCCGGGAGAGGGCTGCTCTTACCTAGTCCCCTCTTTATCTGTGCTGCCATAGTCGGAGGCATGGCTTCTCCTTCTGCACCAGGAATTCCATATTTGTGGAATTCCCTGCCACAGAGGGCAGTGGAGGCCAAATCACTGGATGGATTTAAGAGAGAGTTAGATAGAGCTTGAGGGGCTAATGGAATTGAGGGATATGGGGCGAAGTCAGGCATGGGTTATTGATTGGGGACGATCAGCCATGATCACAATGAATGGCGGTGCTGGCTCGAAGGGCCGAATGGCCTCCTCCTGCACCAATTTTATATGTTTTTATGTTTCTGGAACTGTTACCTCATGGTCCACCAAGCAGTTTTCCTTACCCGTTCATATTTCCCATTTGCACACTGTTCCGTAACAATACCTGTAACATGGTGTAATGTTCCACAAGTACTTCTCCACCTCCGGTACGCCTCATGATCTCCCTCCTATTTCCGAATTGTCAATTTGTCATCCAGTTACTGAAAAAGCTGAAATTTCCTGTAGTGGAAGGCTGGCAAGTCCAAAGCCATTACCTTCAGTCCCCATCGCTGATTGCACTTTCTTGGGACCAACTCATAAATGACCACAAATTAAGATTTGTACCACAAATTTTAGGCATCTTCTGTTTCTGTCTTTGTAACTGGCCTTTGCTCGTCTCATCTCTTTGCTGAAACACTCATCAATGTTTTTATTATTTCAAGATAATTTTCATAGTGTAGTCCAGACCACTTACCATATCTACTTTCCATGAAGCATCCAAACTCAAGAATGATGGGTGAACGGAACTATGTCCCAATTGGCACAGTTCTCTTGCATAGTTCGGTTCACCCATCATTCATGAGCTTACTGACACAAGTTCTCAGTTAAACAACGTCTCCATTTTGAAATTCTCACCCATGATATCAAATCAGTTTGTGGTCTTAAGCACCCACCCCTCCTCTCCAAATCTCTGTAATACCTTTATCTCTATGACACTCTGAAATATGCAGTGTTTTCATCCTGCCCTCTTCAACATCCCCAAATGTAATCACTTTACAATTGTAGCCATTCCTTCAGTGATCAAGAGCCTAAGCTCTGGAAATCCTTCCATATACTCTTGTTATTTTTTTAAAGTTCTTATGACGTTGATTAAACTATTAAAAAAAGACCTAGGTGCATTCTTACAGGAAGAGGGTATCAAAGCAAAAGGGTGAGGCTAAATACATAAATCATCATCAGCTTCATGAGCACTCTCTACATTTCATTCCTCTAACATTCCTCCTCTAAAATCCTTTGACCAAGTTTTGGTTATCTACCTTATAGAATTTCTTCGCTGATCGGGGAGCATCTCTGGAGGGCATGGATAGGTGACGTTTCGGGATGGAACCCTTCTTCAGTCGGACTTACTCTAGCACTTTGTGTATTTATTTTGTAAACCATCATCTGTAGTTCCTTGTTTCCCCTGATAGAATTTCTTATTTTATGAAGACCATTAGGGTTTTGTAGCTTATAGTGAAAGGTATTATATCAATGAATGTTTCTGTTGTTGACTGTACAATTTTGTATAGAACTGACTTTAGAAATGTCCAATAGCTTTTTATTTTTTATTATAGTTCATAGTTATATTCATGTATGGTATAATTTGACTGGATAGCACGTAAACAAAGTTTTTCACTGTATCTCAGGACACGTGACAATAACAAACAATTCCAATGTCAAATACCAGTTAAAATTTAGATGCTGCCATTTCAGCCTGAATTGTCTCAGAACGTTTGCTGAAGGGATGTATGGCTCTGTCCATTGATGCCCTGTTCACATATTCTCTGTGTTATCTCAGTGAGTATTCTGTTCAGTTACTATCATGGCAAAACAGTTGCTCCTTTCCCACTGCAAGCAGTGGTAGAATATACAGAATGCTGAAATCTAAAACCATTCATCCAATGACAGATGACAACTACAGCCATCCTTGTATCCAACATTGAAAAAGGATGTCACTCCTTGATCCCAGTTACTTCTTACTTCCTTATCACTTAATTCTATGTCAAATATAAAAATGGTAGACAAAATTATTAAAAAAAAACATAATACTGTTTATATTATCAGTTCTGAACCACCTTTAGGTGCTCTTACATTACAGTAATAGGCATTTGTTTATAGTGCTAGGTACTGAGATTGTTTTGTATTATGTATAGTACCTTTAAAAATGAAGCCTGGGGAAAGCTTTTCTTTTGTTTTACTGAAATAAGTGCAAAGATGCCAATCATTCTGAAGTATCCCTGAAACTCACCATCTGGACACTCCACCGGAGCCAAGTGCACATATTGAGCATTTATTTTGTTCCCTGCTCTTCCCTGCCTCTTCATGAAGGATCTACAAATGCACAATGTGTAAATTATACTGTTGAGACATTGCAAAGCTAGAATCTCCATTGCTTCCAAGATAAATAATTGGGACAATAGAAGAAGAGTCCTAACTCAGAATGTCACCAATCTCCATGGATGTTCTCCAGGGATGTTGGCTGACCCGCTGAGTTGCTCCAACATTTTGTACCTTTCTTATGCAAACAAATCCATTTGTATCTGTTTAAATTGTCTTCTATGCTCCTTCCAAGATCTGTGAGGTCAGACAGGCAATTCGCTCCTCAGAGGAATAATGTGTGACCGGCTGCGTGAGAGTCTGGAATTTTTTTTTACCCCTTTTCGATTTGCCCACCTCCTCTATATCAAGAGAAAGAAACACACACTGTCTTACATGTTTATATAATGTAAAAAGTTGCTGAAGGGTACCCTGCTCTCAGATTTGGATCGCAAACTCATGTTGGCTTCTGTGTAACTGGCAGAAAAGTGCTTCTTAAGGAATGTTCTACTGCTCATTGGCAATGTAACTTTGGTACTTGCTTGTAATGTCGTAATATTAACAAAACTCAAATTTAAAATCTGAAGCAGTGTTTTTTTACTTCAGGTACGCTAGTATAAACTATTATAGAGAATAATGGTCTTTGTGTATTCTTGTTGAACTAAATCCCACAGTTTTATTTAGTTTTGGAACGAGGGAGCCAATACTAGAAGATCAATAGAAAAGCAGCTGTTAATTCATTTTATTTTGTAACAAATTGATATTTTGCCTTGGTAAAACAAACTGACAGTTTACAAAGAGATACACAGATATTAATAGGTTAAGTATGCAGGTAGAAAAATGACAAGTGGAATATAATGTTGAAACAAAGAACTGCGATGCTGATCAATACACAAAAGGACATAAAGTGCTGGAGTAACTCAGTGGGTCAGGCAGCATCTCTGGAGAACATGGATAGGAACATCTCTGGATAACACAATTCAAGTCATGACAATTCTTCAGTCTCAATGAATAATGTTCACTTCGGCAGGAAAAATGGTTAAGCCAATATTATTTAAATGGAGAAAGATTGCAGAAACGTGCAGTAAAAAGGATTTGCGGCAGTCCGCATATCGAAATACAGAAAGCGAACAAACAAGAGTGCAGTTAATAGGGAAGATTAATAGGACACTGATGTTTATTTCGATAGAGTAGGGGTATAAGACAAAACAAGTCTTACCACAACTGTACAAGGCAAAAAATAGTGAGATTTAGAGTACTATGGAAATTTTGGTTGCCTTATTTATGGAAAAATATGTTATCGTTGGAGGCAATTCAAAGACAATGATCCTGGTTATGGCCGATTGCCTTTTGAGAAAATGTTAAATAGGTTACGTTAGGACTCACTGGAGTTTGCAATTATGAGTGGGGATCTTATTGAAACATATAAGATTCTCAAGGGTACCTCTCAGGGTATGTGATAAGAAGATGTTTCACAGTGAGTGCTCATTGATATGAGGAAGAATTTCTTCTCGTATGATTGTGAGCCTTTGTAATCCTTGCTCTCAAAAACTGTGGCTAAATCTTTGAAAATACTCAAGGCTGATTTTTAATTAGTAAGGGAATCAAGGCTTCCGGAAAGAGAGTGAGAAAGTGGCTGAGCAATGTTGGACCAGCCACGATCTTATTGGATGGTGGAGCAGGTTAAAGGAACCAAATGGCCTACTCCTACTTCTTTTCCAATTTCCTTTGGTTTTATGATAATCTTTTCCTTGAATATAAATTAAGGACTTTGACAGGCTGGACACAAAATGCAGGAGAAACTCAGCGGGTGAGACAGCATTTATGGAGAGAAAAAATCGGCGACGTTTCGGGTCGAGACCCTTCTTCAGACCCGAAATGTCGCCAATTCCTTCTCTCCAAAGATGCTGCCTCACCCGCAGTTTCTCCAGCATTTTGTCTACATTCGATATTACCAGCATCTGCAGTTCTTTCTTAAACATTAGGCTAGAAGTTGAGGTGTTTTCACTAGTGGACGAGCCACAAACTATGGGACATCGCTGGAAAACGAGAAGTTGGTAATTTAAAGCTAAGGTGCAAAGCAATTGCTTTTTCCAGGGTGGTGAATCCCTGGAAACTCAGAGGGTGATGGAGACAGATCATTAAATAGATTTGAGGTGGAGATAGATAATTATTAGAGGAATTAAGAGTTTATGGGGAACTGGCACAGAAGAGGAGGTAAGGTCAGCATCAGTATATTGAATGGCAGGGCAGGTTTGAGAGGCTTGCTAGCCTATTCTTTGCCTGTTTCCTTGTGTTCAGAAGGAAAGAAGGTGCATTTAAAAAAAAGGTTCTGCAATGCTCTGAATTTAATCTATCCCATAAACAATCTGGTTGGATTTCCACGAAATGGAGCTAATGAAAAATAAATTCCAGTTATTACTTATTATGAAAGAACACGGCAGCCATATGTTGAACCTGGCAAAGCTGTAATTGCTATAGCTCGTGGGAAAAAGAGTCCTAATTAAAAGGCCCATTAACCCTGTCAGTGTAGTGGAAGCCTGTTGTCTAAACAAAGCTGCTTCATTCCCTTCATCTCCTATTGGCACTGACAAAATTGAAACAGCAATGATTATGAATAATCACTCGACTGCAATCAAAAACTGGCCTCATTGCCAAGTAATTAAGTACAGATTGAGCTAAAGTCACTTGTGTGAAGAAGCTATTCTCCAATCATAGTGAGTGATGCACTTTTTGATTGCTTTGCGATGAGATATCTCCAAATTTTAAATCTTAGGAAAACCACAGAACAGATCTGTAGAATTTGGCTCTAGGGCATCGCAATTTAAAATTGCGTATTGTGGAACAACAATAACGTGTACTCTGTAGCGTTCTCACTTTAACATAAAATCTGGAAGGCTTTAGTTTGAAATTTGTGATTTATGCTTTATTTCCAGAATCTGCGTTGTATTTACCACTTTATCTTTTCAATTTGCTTGACAAAATATTGTATTTTTCTACAACACAGTTCACTTTTAAATAACTTTCAGATGCTACTTGAAATGGTTGAGTTAAGGATTTCTAGTGGAAATAGTTTACATCTGAATTGAGGCTAGCATTCAAAACATATAGTTTCAGTATGGTTTATGTAGCAGTTATGATCCAACTGAGAGGGTTGTTCAGCTATTGCAGACATTTACGAATCAGCCACATTAGTCGGTCTGGAATCAGTCATGTAAGACAGACCAGATAAGGGTGGCAGATTTTTCTCTCCTGAAGAGCTTTAATGATTTGGATGTTATTTCTAATAATATTCTGATGCTTTTGTGGTCAATTTTATTGATAATTTATTTTTCAATTCCAGATTATTAACTGAATTTAAATTTCAAAACTGCTGAGGAGAGATATGAACCATGTTTCTGGAGATTTCATTTGAGACCTCTAGATTATTACTTTAATAAAAAATGTCTATGTGGTTCATAAGCATTGAAAAACCCCAATTGGCCCAAATGGTGTATTTCTATCCTGCAAGCTCTGAATCATATGCATGTATGAACCTAGAGATATTGTTAATTGTTGCAGATCTTTTCAGTTATTAAGGTAGCCATCTCAATTTATCTGTTTACCCCATTTTGCACTTTATTTATAAAAAGACTACTTTGACCAATAACTTGTCCACCTACATTTTTTCGTAATTCAGACAAATCAGCAGTTGCTACTGCCTCAACTACTAGATTAAGTGTGACGGAGAGATACGTGGACACAGACATTAACTAATGGTTATCTTTAGGGTTGCTTAAATATTATGAAGGAACTAGGTATCATGTTTTTAAATAGTACAGCAAGATGTATTGGTTACGTGTGTTGGTTTTGAAACAAGCTTCCATTGTTTTTACTGATGACTCAAGTTTTCCTGATGTAATCAGCAATAGTTTCTGAGGAAATAATCTATCTGAATAGTAATCTGAAGAAGGATCTCGATCCGAAACGTCACCCATTCCTTCTCTCCAGAGATGCTGCTTGTCCCGTTGAGTTACTCCAGCACGTTATGTCTACCTTCGATTTAAACCAGCATCTGCAGTTCTTTACTCTACATAGTTTCCCAAATGTCTGATCACAATATCAAATGCTCCTGTGCCCCTCAAGCGAGGGAAACTGCAAATCATGAATGATGTATTGTGGATTTTTCTATAAGCCAGAAATTGTGTAAATTCCCAGAATTTCAATTTTGTTGGAAGCCTAGAAACTGCTCAGTAAAATTGGAATGATAATCAAAATATGTCAAAGTTCTGTAAGCCTTTTCAGGTGTATCTAAAAAAATAATCATATAATTTACAGCATATAATCCTCCAACATTTTTGCCACCTCCAACAGGATTCCACTACTGGCCACATCTTCCCATCCCAACCCCTTTCTGCTTTCCGCAGAGACCGTTCCCTCCAAAACTCCCTGGTCAACTCGTCCCTTCCCACCCAAACCACCCCCTCCCCAAGTACTTTCCCCTGCAACCGCAGGAGATGCAACACCTATCATTTTACCTTCCCCCCCTCACCTCCATCCAAGGACCCAAACAGTCTTTCCAGGTGAGGCAGAGGTTCACTTGCACCTCCTCCAACCTAATTTACAGTATCCGCTTATCCAGGTGTCAACTTCTCTACTATGGCAAGACCTAGCACAGGCTCAGCGATCGTTTCACTGAACACCTTCGTTCAGTCCATCTTAACCTAACTGATCTCCCGGTGACTCAACCCAAAGTGCTGATTTCCTCGAGGCAGAAGCGACTCTATGTGAGGCTTTAGTCAACCTGTCCTCGTACTACAAAGAGAATCACCTGAGAGCCAATCCATCTAAAACCCAAGTCTGCACCTTCCACTTGAAGAACAAGTTTGCAAATCGAAGGTTGAAGAACACATGGAATGGTCAGATTGGAGCATTGTGACAATCCAGTCCATCTCAGTGTGACTCCTGATCGCTGACCTACAAAGCCACATATCACCAAGCTTTACGGAAAAGTCAGTTCCAGAAATGCTCATCACAATAAGCTGGGTACTTCAAAATGTGGAGCAAATTGTACAACCATTCGATCAACAGCTCTGGCTCTCTGCTTCTCCACTGCCGAGTATGCCTGCGCAGTATGGGAGTATTCAGCTCATGCAAGGAAGATTGATTCTGTGCTAAACACAAGTTGTCGCTTCATCAGTGGATGCATGAAACCTACCAAGACTGACAACATCTACCTACTCTCTGACATCGCACCCCCTGGTGAGTCAAAATGTGGAGCAAAGGGGTGACGGGACTTCAGTTGGGGTGACCTCTGCTCTCTGCTGATAGCCTGATGGAGGCTGTAGCTAGTCAAAAAGAACGCCTCAGACAATCGGAGGATGAAAGACACCCCCTACATCACCACCCTTTGCTACCTCGGCGATTGAAATCACGCAGAAGTGTCCTCTCTTCTGTCCATCCCCTGGACTGCAGTGCATCGTCCAGAAGGCTCAATATCTGGGAAGAGAGACTAGAGAAATCTCCAGAAGACATTCACACGGCAATCGATCCCTCCGAGAAACTCCCACCAGGTTCCGACCAACCATGGATAACCGGGCGCAGTCTCAACAGACTGCGGACAGGCATGGGAAGGAGCAAATGCAACATGCTAAAGTGGGGATATACTGAAGATGCGGCAGACTGAGTGCGGATGGGGCCTCCAGACTATGGAACATCTCCTGAGCTGTGATATGCTGCATGACACATGCACTGTCAAGGACCTTGCAGAGGCCAACAACGTGGCACTAAAATTTGCTCGCTATTGGCAAACAGTTGTGTGAAGACACAAAATTAAAAAATAAAGCTCTTCAACTCCCCCTCTCATTCCCAATCTGACCTTTCTGTCCTGGGCCTCCTCCATTGTCAGAGTGAGGCTCAGTGCAAATTGGTGGAACAGCACATATTTCGCTTGGGTAATTTACACCCCAGCGGTATGAACATTGACTTCTTTAACGTCAGATAGCCCTTGCTTTCTCTCTCCATCCCCTTCCCCTTCCCAGTTCTCCTACTAGTCTTACTGTATCCGACTACATTCTATCTTTGTCCCGCCCCCTCCCATGACATCAGTCTGAAGAAGAGTCTTGACCCGAAACATCCCCCGTTCCTTCTTTCCAGAGATGCTGCCTCACCCACTGAGTTACTCCAGCATTTTGTGTCTACCTTGTGCAGGCTAATAGAATTAGAATTAGATCCTTTATTTGTCATTCAGGCCTTACGGTCAGGTCTGAACGAAATGTCGTTACCTGCAGCCATACATACAATAATAAACAACAGAACAGACAGTAAACACAAATTAACATCCACCACAGTGAGTCCACCAAACACCTCCTCAATGTGATGGAGGCAAAAATCTTAGGGCTGCTGTCTCTTCCCTCCTCTTCTCCCTCTGCGCTGAGGCGATACCCCACCGGGCGATGGTAAGTCAGTCCCGCGGCTCACCGAGCTCCGCGAACGGGCCGGTTCAAACTCCGCGGCCCGGGGGTGGTCGAAGCTGCCGCCCTCCAGTCCAGCGGACGCAGCTGTTGACGATGTCGTCCACTGGCCCGCGGCCGAACCCTGGACTCAGGCCGCCGCCGCCAGAACGCCGTCTCAGCCACCGGAGCACCGTTCCAGCCCCGAGCCGGGTCGCCCTCACGTGAGCGCCGTTCCACCCTCGAGCCAGGCCGCCCTCACGGGAGCGTCTCAGCCCCGCGCCAGGCCGCCCTCACGGGAGCCCGTTACCCTCGAGCCAGGCCGCCCTCACGGGAGCGCCGTTACCCTCGAGCCGGGCCGCCCTCACGGGAGCGTCTCAGCCCCTCACGGGAGCGCCGTTCCAGCCCCGAGCCGGGCCGCCCTCACGGGAGCGAGCCCAGGGCGAGTCCTGACAGGCTCTGCCTCCGGAGCCTCGAGGTCGCCAGCTCCGCCATTAGGCCTCAGCGCAGACAGAGGCAGAGAAGGGGGATACGACAAGAAAGTCGCATTCCCCCGAAGGGAGAGACAGAAAGCCCTGTTTCAACCCCCCACCCCCCCACACATAACACAAACCTAAAAACCAAAAACTTAACTAAACAAGACGAAAAAAACAACACAAAAAAGTAAAAACAAACAGACTGCAGGCGAGCCGCAGCCGTTCACCAGCGCAATAATTATCCTACGATTAGTTTTAACCAAATAAATTAACTGGTCATGCACATCATTTGAATTTGATATGCTATGCACCATACAGTTCAAAAGTGGCGTCTAAAGCTGAGAGAAGGCAAAACAGTTTCAACAGCATTCCATCTAAACAACAAGGAAGCTAAGCGAGAGCTAGCTGTCTTCATTAACACCAGGTGCTTGGACTTCTAAAGAACACCCAGGCGTAAAGCTGGACAGTTCGCTTACATTTCGTCAACACCTGGCTGGTCTACGCGACAAGATCATGGCACGTAGCGGCCTCATCCGATGCCTGGCAGGAACAAGTTGGGGAGCTAGTCCATCAACTATTGCACCTCTGCATTAGCTTTTGTGTATGCCCCAGGCTGAGTACTGCGCACCCGTATGGAGTAGCAGTAGACACAAGCCTGAACAGCACCTTGTGAACCATCACTGGGTACCTTCAACCTACTCCAGTCGAGCAGCTCCCTATACTTGCAGGCATTCCGCCTGCAGGGATCCGAAGGCAAGCAGCAACTCTGGCACTATCTCGTGCCATGGACCCAGATCACCTCCTCCATCAGGCTATCAGCAGAGAGCAGAGGCCACCCCAACTGAAGTCCCATCACCCCTTTGCTCCACATGGAAAACAACTCCCAGCATCCATCCAGCCAACTGAGACAAAAGCACACTGGATAGTCACCAAGTGGTCACAGGAGTGGAAGGCAACCTCATCTCCATTGCACCTCTTCACCAGATAAAAGCTGTCCAGGGTCTGACCTCCCCAGAGGAGCATGGGTGAAGCTCAACAGACTTCATACTGGAGTTGGGTGTTTCAATACCAGCATGTGGAGATGGAGGCTCCGCCAGAGCCCAGCCTGTGAATGCAGAGCAGAACAACAGACAGCCAACCATGTCATCTCTGGGTGCCCGCTCTACCACCCACCAAATGGAGCACAGGGCCTGGCAGACATTGACGCAGAGACAACAACCTGGCTGCTCAACACCCGGCTTGAGATCTAACTATTTCTTTGGTTTATGTTTAAGAGGAAGAGGAAGAGGAAGAAGAAGAAGAAGAAGAAGAAGAAGAAGAAGAAGAAGAAGAAGAAGAAGAATCAAAAGTGCCTCTAAAGTTGTTAAAAATGCAATAAAAAAACAAATGTTCTCTTTTGCTGTTTGTGTGTACTGCCAAAAGAAGTTTGAAGCAGAAAACTGATGTTTCATATTTAAATTCTAAGAGGCACACTGCGTTAGGGTTAGGGGCACAATCAAAACCTTCCTTTCTTTGTGTTTGTACATACTGCTGCAGTAAGTTTGAAGCAGAATTCTGATGTATCATATTTAAATTCTATGAGTCGCATTGCAAACATTAAATTTCATATAATTTTAAAATCAAATGATGAGAACTAAAACCATGCAAGACCAGAAATATCCATTTCAAAAGTGCTCATTAAAATCAAATACTACAAAGTTTTTTTTATAAAATACTGTTTAGTTTTGAAGTTACAGCATTATAAATGATCCTGCTGGCTGGTAAAAGTATTTTTGTGAAACTAGCTTGGGCAGCCTTAAACTACCTCCTACTTGGCATGAATCCACAGCACAAAACTGTCACTAATTGGTACTAAATTGGCAGCCTCGCTCTGTGAGACCACAGTGCTGTGATGAAAGTATCGTTCTGGCGGAGTGGATGCTGTGGACTACTAATTGTGATTGTTCAATAAAACTTTCTTCAATGAACCTGTGCACTTTTGGTCAACTCCATTACTTCAGAGGCTGTAATGCACGCCATCCAAAAAGGCTACTTCAGTAGCATTCCCAGACCTTTGAGGACAAGGATAGCAGGTGCTCAGCAAATTTCCCTCCAAATCACAACATTTTAATTGGGGTATTATTTTGGAATTCCATACAGTTGGGGGTACCAGAAATCTGGATCAGTTCAAGAAAGTAGCCTAGCGCAAATTCTCAAGGGCAATTATGGATGACAATAAAAGGTGGCCTTGCCAGAGAAGCCCAAATTCCACAATTGAACATAAATATTTTTCAAGTGTGTGTATTATTTTTAAGTTTGTTTCGTCTTTTAAAGAGTATTGCGATCTGTTTCCTATAGCCGTCTTAAATAAGTTTAAGGGAATGAAGATAGCATTGAAGTCAGCTACATGGGGCATTATAAACTCGGTGGACCCAGCTTTTGCACGTCCACCTTTGCACGGGATACACTGAATACTGATCAGAATTTATAACCTGCCTAATTTTTTTTTCATGTTTTCTTCCTATTTTAACCTATTATCATTTGTCCTTCTAATTCACAATATTGTTCTGATGAAATCTTTATTAATAAAGATTCTCAACTGGTTATTGTCAATAAATAACTCCATTATGTATACATTAATATTGGTAAATATATTCTAAATTTCTAAGCAAAGTATGAGTTATTTCTGGGATTTCTATGGCATGGGAAGATGGTGATAGAAGTTCTCAGCCTGGGTACTATCCATTTTTAGACACAAAAAGCTAGAGTAACTCAGCGGGACAGGCATCATCTCTGGAGAGAAGGAATGGGTGACGTTTCGGGTCAAGAAGGACACAAAGAAGGGTCTCGACCCGAAACGTCACCCATTCCTTCTCTCTAGAGTTTAAGCCAGCATCTGCATTTCCTTCTTACACATGACCATCCATTTTATTTCCTTTACAGATTCCCATTTCTGACAAATATTTGGTGATTGGATTGTGTGTTCTCAGCAATGTAAATATGCTTTTGAAGTGACCAATAATTGTCAGGAGATTTTCTGATGGAAAGGCAGTTTACATGTTTTAGCATCTGCCTTATGATGGTGCACCAAGAATATTGTAGTAATGGAGGGAAGGACCGTTCAGAAGCTATAACAGAGTGGAAGAAGCCATCCTTGAGTCTGGTGCTACATGCTTTTAAGCTTCTATACCTTCTGCCAGACAGGTACAGGTGTCAAAGTTTGTTCCTTAAAATGCAGATGGCAACAAAAATTGTTAAAGGTAAACCGTGGCAATCTTTAATTGATTCGTCAGACGGGAGTGGCGAGATCTACAATGAACACAAATGTTGCTCAGTGCTTCTCGGGCTCCCACTCACAGAACAAAGGACAGCTAGCACAATTATACACTTTTCTTATCAGTAAAATACTCCTACCAAGTCTGAATATGGCTTGATTCTGCAGCCTTCCAGAATATTGGAAAAATGGGTCCAAATCAAGCTCATCCAATAACAAGTTGTTGCTTATCTCTGGAGCGTTAGCTATTTTTTTCAATCTTGGCTTCTTTATGGCGTTGAATGAAACGCATGTTATTGCTGCAGGATTCCATCTTAATTTCTTTATTGAAAAGACAACCTGTCCTCCATATTGTGTTCCATATAATTTACAAAGGCAGTCAGACTTGGCACTGAGCCATTCTTTTGTTTTACTAGACCATGCTTTTGTAGAAGAACGACTTAATTTTAGATTTGACTATTAGATTTGACTATTAGCTCTTTCACAGGGAGAAGAAGAAATGACCTTGATCGGACCAATTAGGTCCGGATCCATTTGCTCTATTAATATTGTGCACATTAATGAATTAATGTGCTGTGATTCCTGATAATATATAAGGCGTATGCTGCACCAACTCAGACAAGCTACTTTTATATCTTTATGCTGTACCATCTGCTTTGCAATGCCTGTCCGCAAGCTCATAAATTTAATGTTACCAAGACCTAAAGTTTGCTTCTTATGTCTAGAGAACTGACCAGCAACAAAGACATTGTTTCTGAATCCAAATGTTGCTTTGGATGGAAAGCATGGGAAGACATGACTACGACCTCTCTAATTGCATTTCCTTTCCAAAGTAGTGCCACAACAAAACACTGATACCGAAGGATTTACTATTACCTCGATGAAATATTTAATATTTGAATGGCAAGTAAGATTCATCCTTCAATGGAAAGCTGTATAAAAGTGAAAAACATGGAAAGGTTGCATTGGTGAACAAAAGGGATTGTGTTAGCTTGTATTACTATTACTATTGTGTTCACTTATATTGCTCCTACGTGGCAATATTTTGGGGTTTTTTTGCTACACAAAGTGAATATTGATTTTAATCGTTATCTGTCAGAGTGAGGTGTCAATTCACTGGACTGAAAATTAACAGTAACCATTGGCATTAATGATGTAGCTTATCCGATCCTTAGTCCAGAAATAATGAATTCAGTAATGAATAACTATCTCATATCTTTTGTTGAGAAGAACATATGAATTCATTTTCATATCAGTCGTACCATGGGTTGTATTTATTGCTATCGAATAGTTCATGGTCCTATTGAAACATTCTACCTTAGCACACCCTATATCCTTGAGTGGAATAGGTAAATAACATTAGATAATGTTCAAACATTTGCAATCAACAGAAAATTTAGTCCACAGATTAAATAACAAAGGGGTGATGGTGCAGAGTGTAAAGGATGTTGTATTGGTACTAGACGTTAAATAAATTGTTTACAAATCAGGGAAATCTTGTGGACTTTAGGCAAGTTTCTTTTCCCAATCATTAGTACGAGTCATTGTGCAGGATATATGTGCAAAATGGTTATTACATTTGCCTAAAGTTCGAGAACAGTACTTCAGAAAATATTATGTTTTGTGTGTGAAGCACTTGAGGATATTTTGAGAGACTTGCGTGCTGCTCTTTGTTATTTTTTATTCCAAGATGCAATGGTGGATTTTAGATCCTATCTTACCTAAGACTCTTCTTGAGGCCTGGCAGAGTTGAGAAGTGTCTCAAGGACATTTTGTAACTTGCTCAAGTAAAACAAAATGTCCTGTCAACATTTCATGCAGAAGCAGTTGAGGCAGATGGAGGTGTTGAAACACTGAGAAGGGGCATAGACTACTGTGTAGTCAGAGGCGTTCTGATGTGTACAATGTGATGTGTTAATTTTGAATTAAAAGGTGCTACATTTTGTTAATTTAGGCAAAATTGCTCTCATTTTTCAGTTTGTGAATGTTCTGTTCCACTAGCTTGGTGAAAAGAATTTAGTGGAAGACATTAATTCTGCAGAATTTAAATGAGGAATTAAACACATCTATAAATTCAGTTTCTCAGAATGACTGTACATACATTTTTAAACATACAGAATATTTTTTTCCTTAAAATTATCCCTCTAGTCTTACTGTTTTGATTACATAACCTTGCATTTTGAAAATGTTGTGGTCTTACAATTTCCACTGCCTTTCTGTTTTTAATTGAAATATTTCATAAATAGGTGTTGTTTTCCACATTTTGAAAATATGCCATCTTGAAAGCTTTATTTTGGATTTTGATCTATTTTGGGCTACCTTTGGATTTTTATCTATTTGGGGCTATCTTTAAGGCCCCTAACCTTTGTCATTCTAAAACTGCAATATTTAAACTTAGGGTAGGTATGTTACAAAACCTACCTGAATCGTCATTGGGAATCTGCCCACAGCCAGGTCCGCGATTTTGGCGCTGTTTGGAGGGGGCGGGTTTAAAACGCGATTTTTACTAGGCTGTACTAATCGCACATGCTCAGCCTAGTAAATCATTAACGAAAAATCACTGCAAGACCCGGTCGCAAAAGGTATTATTAGTTTTATAGGCCTCGATAATATAGTTCTAATAGTTTTAAAATTACTGTCTCATTCCACAACTCTCGCAGCCCCAGGGTTTTATAAAAATACAAAAGAGGGGGCATATATATAACCCTGAATATCAGTTATCTATAATAGTTCATTTTGGGCTTTTTTATATCCCGCAGTATTTTCTCGGCATTTGAGGGCACTAATCCAGCGCTATGTCAACGTTCTAAACCAGCGCGTTCCACATGAACCCACTAGAAAGCCGATTTAAATGGGCATTTATTTTTACAGCAATTGAACACTAAATTCCTTCCATTGGCCTATAAATTAATGTAAATTAGATATAAAAATCATGTTATATTGTGAATTATTTGTGAATAATGGACACATAGGCTATTTAAAAATGTTAATCTTTCAATTGGCTTTTTGACTATCCAAGATCACAGCTTTTTTTTTTAATGTCCATTGAAAATCAATAGGGAACAAGATGCCAATTTCCGAGTATGAAAATGGTCATAACTGTTTTAATACTTGAGATATGAAAGTGAATTTGATGTCAAATTAAACTTATTGTTATGCTTTATCTGATGGGATAAATTGCAGACTTGATTTTTTAAATCTCAAAATTTTGTAACATTGCTACTTAGGGTATGACATGAATAAATTGTATACATGTATGGGTATCTGAATCTGTAGTGATGACAATGTTATTATCATTTTGATATTTGCTGGTTTAGGTATCACTGGTAAGTCACCAGAAGTCTAACATAGAGTACTTCAAAAATATAAAAGAGGATAGATCTTGCAGCTGCTAATGCTGATCTCTTGCAGCGCTAGTGAACCGTAGTCCAATGCTGGTCTGTGCAGTTTGCATGTTCATCCTATGCCCTCATGACTTTCTCATGGCCTCATGACTTTCTCAAAATATCCGTTTTTTCCTGCAACCCAAGTTCATGCTATTGGTTAAGTGGCTACAGTAAATTACGTTAGTGTGGATGGAAGGTAGGAAAATCGGGGAAGTTAATGGGCATGTGACAAGAAATTGTTACAGGAAATTAGGGAATGGGATTGAGTGGAATGCTAGTATATATTCAGTGGGCCAAATGGCCCATATCAGAGGAAAATCTGGGGTGTCTGAGTTCCATTGCTAAATGTGTGAAAGCTAAGTGGAGTGTGTCGCACGCACTTCCTTTGTGCTATGGCTATCAGATCTTAAGGAGATTGTTGAAGACCACCAAAGCAACAGTTGTGAGGAAGATAATAAGCACAAATTCCACTAACCAATGACATGTAAGTGGCCTCTTAACTCTACAGGCTTCCAGGTATTATTAAAGTGTGGTCTGGGGTTGCTGGTGTATGCTTCACGGTTTTGGGCAATAAAACATTTTCTACCAGGATGAGTTCATTCTAATGCCTACCTCAAACTAAATCCAGTCTGACTTGCTGGCGTTTTATTGTTGGAGTCTGCATAACAGTTTTATTTCTATGATGAGATAATCCAGATCCATATCTGTCAAAGCTTCCAGACTTTCTGTCTGGGAATACTTAATCTCAACGGTCAGAAACTGTCTGTTATATATAGATTGGACTAGTGTTTTTTAATTTATGTGGTCAAATGCTTGTGTGTATATTTCCCACTCCTTTCACATTACACTAATGGTCATTCTTCATGTTACTCAATTTGTTTATGATGTGGTGAAGGTGAGAAAGGGGATGTCAGGAACTTGCCACAGTTCTCAGCCAGTTGACATCTACATTTCAGCACCAGGACTTTCCCACAATATTACAACACACATGGACTGTGGGTTCTATGTTTCTGCAGTGTTACCCCACTGACAGCAGAAGCTCGGACTCAAATGCAAAAGCAATAATGACCCATTTGTCATCAAGAGATTGCTTTGGTATTTGGTGCAATACTACACCAATGGCAAACATGAAAACATTCCATAACCTGAAATAATTAAGGGTAATATTATTGTTATTGAAGAGCACAGCTAAGAATTGCAAATCATGGAGATCTTCGTCAGTGGAGGGACTTCAAGATGAACTTCCATGGGACGTGGGTGTAGATGCAACTGAAAATGGAGTAAACATTAAGACGTAATGTGATCAACGCACAAATGGCAAAATAGATCTTCTAAAGATATGAAAGATAATTGAATTATAAGCAAAATATTCAAGCAAATATTAATGAACAGTTTAGAGTTTAGTTTAGAGATACAGCCCACCAAGTCTATGTCGACCAACGATCCCCAGTACACTAGTTCTCCTCCACACTAGGAAAATGTTTTGCAGAAGCCAATTAACCTACAAACCTGCACGACTTTGGATTGCGGGAGGAAACCTGAGCACCTGGAGAAAACAAGCGCAGTTTCAGGAGAATGTACACACTCCGTACAGATGAATGTACAGATATATGGAGAAAAATTAAAGATTTTTTACCCCAGTGCCAAATTTTCTTCTGTGCTGTGAAATTCTATGATCCTATTGTATGATAACATAATTGTTAAAATAGGAAAGGAAATGACAAACCTAAGAGGTTATAGTTATCTACATGTGTCTGTGTTAGATTGATTGTGCAACAAGCTTTATTGACACTGCTCATGGAGCTTTCATCACTGGTCCAATCCCCACCCTCTCCCACAGCTGGAGTTGGAAACCCTGAGTCCCCAGGACCCCAGGGAAAATCATTGGGGTACAGGGGAAAGAGGGATTCATTAAGTACTTTTGTTTATTGGTTGTAAAATACATCAGATGGCGCCAGAACATGGCGACTCTCTGCATACTGTTCCAGAAGAGGGTTTATTGTACGTGTGTATGATATGACTTGATTGGATAGTCTGGAGCACACGCATTCACTGTATCTTGGTGCACATGACAATAGACTAACTAATTAGAAGGACATATGGCCTCCCGAGCACCTCTTAAGATTGCAAAGCACATTCCAGGAGCTCTACATTTGTTGAATTACAGTGAAGTCCATCTTTGCATGATATTCTTGAAGCTGCTGTCTGCATTTTTCCCACTCTACTCCAGTCATTTCCACATTTAGATCATTTAATCGTTTAATGTCAGGTGCTTGACAATTCACTGTACTTTGTTAAATATTCTATTTTACTGAGCAGAGTTGTTACTAATACCAGTATTTATGCTCTGAAACATCAGATTTGTATTGACTGAGAGGGAGGCAAAACTGTGGCACAATTAGATAATATGTTTGATCAGCTCGTGGATGGAAACTAAATTTAACTAAAGGTTTTGAACAGTTTGCCACAGTGTTGTTGCCATATTTCTGGTGATCCTTTGGACAAACTTTGACATTGCATATGGATATCAATGGAACTTTGAGGAAGATTCAATTTTATCTTAATTTTGATGTTCTCTGCTTTGAGCACACATAAATATTGAATCAAAAGCAAAATCCTACTTGTGAACCCTGAGGGGTTTGCTGTACCTGTTCAAAGAAGTAGGTATATACAAACTGAACCTCATGAAAGAGAGAATTGAAAATGTGCAGCACGTGGAAGTCTTTGCATATTTAACACTGCATAGCTGCCATACCTCATTGTGACATACAAGTGACTGGCATGTCGATGAAGAAGAAGGATGAAGAGTGAAGAAGGGGCCCCAACTCGAAAAGTCACCCATTCCTTCTCTCCAGAGATGCTGCCTGTCCCGCTAAGTTACTCGAGCAATTTGTGTCTAACTGGCATGTCAATGCTGAGTGAATACTTTTGCTGATTGGAAAATCTTGGACGAGGCACATAGTCACAGCTTATGGAGCTAGACAGAGTTGACAATTCTTTTTTACCAAGCACTTGGTAACTGTTTTGAATCTTCTTCCCCAGATGTTTGTGGGTCTGTGCTTAAGAATATTAAAGGCTGAGAGAGATTTTTAAGCATCAATGGAACGTGGTGATCAGGCAGGAAAGTGGACATCATTAGCCATTGTCCTATGGAAGTTCAAGATTTTGTGAGGCCAACTATCCTAATTTATTACTTTTTTTTTTGTTGGATGGCAGTTTGATATGTGAATCATTAAATCTGAAATATTTAAGATATATATTTTCTACATCAGCATCTGAAAAGGCATATTAGCATTTCAGATAGACCATTTCTTTAAAGGATGTTGATGAACAGGTTAACACTGTTTCTAACAAGCTTATTGCCAAAAGAATGTATGTTTTTTTTCTTGTTGATCAGCTGCCTTAAAAGATTAGATTTTGATCAGCCTGCGATTATCATGTTGATCTGTAGATATAAATACTATCAATCCATGAGATGTCTACTTCATTTATGCATAAAAACTGTTGACAAAATTGAGATACAAGACAAACTTGAGTTACCAGGTGGCGCTGTACGATGGCAGCCTCGCCGACGGTCTGTCTCGTCCTTTTCTTCTTTGTTATGTTTTAGTGTATCTTTAGTTTTATATTATGTGGGGGGGAGGGGTGGGGGGAAACTTTGTTTATCTCTTTCCTCAACAGAGGTCCGACTTTCCCGTGTTGTATCTCCGTCTGTACTGCAGACTTAACATCGTGGAGCTTGCGATCCCTTTGTCAGGGATCAACTTCGGGAGCTCCAACAGTGGAGCCTGCGGACTTAACATTGCGGAGCTCGCTGTCCCTTGGTTACGGACCGACTTCGGGAGCTCCAACCGCAGGAGCTTCGACCGCCCCGATCGGGGGAGCTTCGATCGCCTCGACTGCGGTTGGTTCGACTGCCCCGACCGCAGGAAAAAAGGAGGGAAGTAGATGCCTTCCATCACAGTGCTGGGGTAGATGTTTATGTTAATTTTTAAGTTGCCGTGTGTCTTGTTGCTTTTTTGGTATGACTGTATGGCAAATCAAATTCCTTGGATGTTTTTACATACTTGGCTAATAAATTAATTACAAATCAATACAATGCAATTACAATACAAGAATGCAGCAATATATTTACCTTTTATGCCTATTTCTAGGCCCCAGTGATAATTCTGCCAATGTGTCAGGCTTGTAGGTCAAAGTAGCTGGAACTACGCAATAGTGTCATCTGAGATGCATAATGGCTGTGAAATGACAAAACATTTATTAATTTTTCACGTCTCATTTTCTTGGTGTGCACTCTTTATGAATGCACAGGACTTTAAGGATTGGTCTGCCTAAATGGGAATTTCTTAAAACAACTCATGCAGATCACACCATGCATAAAGTTAATCAATTGCCCTCCTTTTTACTTGCTGTTGCCAAGGCTAATTAGTCAGCACATTCAAATGGCTCATTGCCCTTAGCAATAGGTTACTGTAAGTGAAGTTAAATTGCACAAATCATTTATATTACTTTAGCTGGTTTTATTGGCAGATTTTTTTTCTTTAACTTTTCTATGGCTGCCCACTTAAAATGAATGAAACATACTGATTACAACACTTTTGATAGCCCGATAATAATGACCAGGAGCGCCATAGTTTCAGTGTCTGTTTTTCTACATAATAGAATTGAGGCATGTTGTAACTAACCTTACTGTCTATAGACTATGGAAGAAAACATGATATGATGCAACAAAATGGTGGAGTAACTCAATGGGGCAGGCAGCATCTCTGGAGGGAAGGAACGGGTGACGTTTCGGGTCAAGACCCTTCTTCAGACCTCGGGTCTTGATGCAAACCATTCTTTCCCTCCAGAGATGCTGCCTTTCCCGCTGAGTTACTCCAGCATTTTTGTGTCTATCTTTGGTGTAAACCAGCATCTACAGTTCCTTCCTGCACATGATATGATAGCACATATGGTAACTTACAGGACTAGCAAAAGTGTTCCAGAGACACAAATTCAGTTACCATCATGACAACTCAGGAATTAAATTTAAACAATGAATAAATAATAGAATTAAGTAGAAATCTAGTCATAGTAAAATCAGCTATTAAACTTTCCAATTATTGTAAAATCTCTAGTTGTGCAATGTCCTTCAGGAAAGGAAATTTGACATGCTTGATATGTTTTCAGGGTTATTTCACACTGAACTACCTCCATAGTCCATGGATAAGTCAAGAGTCAAAGAGTTTTTAATTGTCATATGTTCTGACAACAGAGCAATGAAATTCTGACTTCTTGCAGCTCTACAGGCTCATAACCAAAATATAACGCAAATAAATATACAATAATTAGTATTCCGTAAATTAATAATCAGTAATACCAGATAACCAGACCAAGATAGTGCAAAACTGAAGTAGTACAACCAAAACAAAGCCTTGCGAAGAGGTAAGGTTGCTGAGGTAAGGTTGTGGTTAATGTTGTGTAATGTTCAAGTGCCTGATGGTTGCAGGGAAGAAGTCGTTCTTGAACCTGGTGGTCACCTTCTTCCTGCTGGCAGTGCCAGATAGGAGCATGGCCAGGGTGGTATGGGTCTTTGATCCTATTAGCTTTCTTTTTGTAGGCATCCCCACTTGTAGATCCCTTCAGCGGTTGAGAGGTTAGTACCTATGCTGCAAAGGGCCATGTCTACCATTCTCTGCTGTCCCATTCCTTCCTCTGCGTGTGAGTTGCCGACCCGTGCTCTCTACCGACATAAAGAATTTCCTCTATCTTTGAAGAAAGTAGAGGCATTTTTTCGCTTTCTTGGTGAGTGCATCAATGTGCTGGGCCCAGGAGAAGGTCTACATCCTGTCACTGAATAAAAAATATATAAATCGAGTTATGTGTATATATTGTACATGAAAGCATCGTCGAGAAGTATCCCGAATCATCAGAAGTATCCAGAATTAACATTGAATCCTAAGTAATTATTCTCCTCTGCATTTCCTACGTGAATCCTCTTTCAATCTCATGAGTCAGGAAATAGGAAGGCATTAATTCTTAGCTCTTTTGCTTCAATAAGGAATGTGTTTATAATAAAACTAGGGAGATAATTAATTCTTGGCTAATTTTGAATTTGGAAACTATATTTGTTGAAACAACTTTAGAAACAGAAAGAACAACTGAGGAAAGTAAAACTGCTTTCAAATTTTTTTGAAATTAAATCAGGAGAAAATCATTAAAATTGCAGACTGATCTGTAATTATTGCAGGATTTAGATTAGTGCTTCTGCAGATCCTTCTGTCTTCTGTTGATGTGACAGATTGTGATAGGTCCTGTCAAATTCTGTGCGGACCATTTGTGGGCCAGAAGAACGAGCAAAGAAACGATATTATCAATAAATGAAATATAAAATGCAATATAAAACATCTTGGAATTTATAATAATGGCAAGAAAGAAATCCAATTCGAATTAGGGTCCATTGGAATGCAGGAATAGAAGCAATCCTATATGGAGATGACCAGGTGAATAAAAATGGCAGAACTATATTTAGGGTCTCTGAGGGAATTGATTCTTTTTTATATGTATCTCAAACCACAGATTTAAAAACACAGAAGGTATTGTTGAATTTGAACATGCCACTGATTGTAATGGAATTGGACGAATATATCACATCATTGAGAAATATACAATTTTGACAGGGCTCGGCAAGCTGGATAAAGGGAGGGATGGGGAGAAGTCAGGGATCCGTGGTCGCAGTGTCTGGAAACCAGGTCAGATATTCAGGACTGAGATGGTGGTAAATTTCTACACTCGGTGAGTGGCAAATTTGTGAAATTCTCTACCACAGAAGACTGTCGGGTTCAAGTTACTGAATCTATTTAGAAGGAGATGGATGGATTTTCTTGACACAATAAGCATTAGGGAGTAAGACGAGGGAGTGGGAAAATGGTACTGAAACTGATGATCAGATTGTATGAAGGAGTAGGGTCACAGGATGGAATGACTTACTCCTGCTATTTTCCTGTGTTTCTTAAAAACAATCAAAGAAGATGCATTGTGGATTCTCTGATCGAAACCCAAGGTGTGGATGCACCTTCAGAAAAGGCACCTTTGAACGCTTGATTTAGTTGTTAAATCGCAGGAAACGGCAGCATGTTGTAACAATGTGAAACCTGGAGAGCCTCTGTCTGCTGTGGAACAGATCTGACCAGGTGATATGTTATGTTGAGAGATGAATGAAATGGTTCAGGCTGAGCCTCCATTGCTTCTCCGTTATCACCTATCCCACAACCAACAATGGCCCATTGTGGGCTCCATGTTTCGTTGATCATCGTTACTTTTTTGCATATCTTTCATTAATTTCTTCTATATCTCTATATCACCATCTATATCTCTCGTGTCCCTTTCCCTTGACTCTCAGTCTGAAGACAGGCCTTGACCCGAAACGTCACCTATTCCTTTTTGCCAGAGATGCTGCCTAACTCGCTGAGTTACTCCAGGTTTTGGTGTCTATCTCCGTTGCTGATGGATCCTCATGCCAGACGTTTTTAACATGCCTGTCTAACTGAAAACGGACTGGCAATCACAGTTGTCGATTCAAATATTATTTTGCCGGGAGTTTGTACACCTGTGATCCAGTCAACATTTATTGATAAATTAGACATACATTAATCACACTTCTGTGCTCAACTCATCCATCTGCAAACCTATAATGAATCAGGCCTATTAAGGGCAAGGCCTCACCCACACTAAAGACTGCAGCTGTTGCCTGACTTCTATGTTTTGTTTCAACATAGTTCCCTGCTGTTTCTCCTTTGCTGCTGTTTCTCAAAAGACATTGACAATAATCATTCCCTGATTTTTTTTTTTGTGTGTGTTATTTTGCATATACTAAGACAGCTAATTAGATAGGTGGTTTTCATACACTAGAAAATACACTAGAAAATGATGCTTTGAGATTCTGGTTCCATGTAAATTTTCACAACCACGAAAACAATGGAGTATGTAGAATCTTGATCCTGTATAATTATAAATGGTGCCTTAATACTTATTTTTCCTTGCTGCAGTATCTGCTAAGGAGAGTATATAAGTAAGAATGGCAGTCTCCTTGTATGATGTTTGTGCTTCTATCAAGACTGGTGCTGTGTCTGCTAGTTACAATGGAACAACTTGTTTCATTAACTGTCAATGACTATGATAAAATGAATGTATGAACAGAAAGACTAATAGGATAATGTAGCAAGACAACTCAGAGGTTTTGCGGCATGAAAACCCCATATGGAACCAAGAGTGAATACATTTATTTTAGAAAAGTCTCAATTGCATTGAACCAAAAAAAAATCATTTGTGTTTCAATTTTACCTTGCTTTGCGGAGTAAAGTTACTTTGAAGTATCATTCCTCAGTCCATGCTGAAAGTATTTTCTGTGTGTGTTTTGATTATTGTATATAGACTTGCTGTAATAGGCAATTTGAAGAATAATTGGAACCAGCCTGCTTCATTGTCCAAGTAGCAGGCTTTACCAGTTCTCAAGATTTTTTATTCTAGGCTGCCCAATTCTACTTAGAGTCATGTCTTGATAGAAAACTTAGAAGAATTGGCATTAGAAAGACAGCAGGGGCTTAGTTTAGAAATTGCAGCATGACAGGTCATTCACACCAAAACATGCACATGTGGCAGTAGAATTCCCTAGCACCTCCAAACATTCCTCACGTATCAGATCTAAAATCTTGTGGATTGAAGCCAAGTTCACAACAGTTTCTTGTAACAGAAGCTAATAAATTGTATTGTTTTATTTCCATGCAAAGACCAGGAGTTCAGTTGTACCCCAACTAGGTGACTCCTGCTCTTCTTGTCCAGGCTATTTAGTAGGTTCAGCCTTTGTCCTGTACCCGGTAGATGCAAGTCCCTTATAATTATCATCTTTTCAGAATTAAAGGTGCAAAGTACTTATTGCACTCTTTCAAAGACAAGACAATCCTAACTTGCCTCCCCTACAAACCAATGAATCTTTCCTTAAATCCCAATGAAGTCTGAACAAAGCTGTGTAACCAAAACATTTCATGCCTCTGTGTTCACCATTATCCTGATATAGCCAACATTTAATTAGTCTAGTTGATGACACTCTGCACCTGTGTTCTAGCTACAGTAACATCTGTGATACTTCTGTTCCACTATTCTCATTGAGGCCCTAAATTGTCAATTGATCGTGCCTGGAACCTTTTCCAGCCATGCTACCCTCCATGATCCATGTGTTCCTCCAGATGCATTCCATTTGCTTCCGCTTCCTTTGGCCTTCAACTGGCATCACGTTTTTATCTTTTCTCAGATCAATAACTTGGGCACTTTGAAAATCAAAAAACTGCAGATGCATGAAATCTGTGACAAAAACAGAGTGCTAGAAACACTCAAAATCGGACTGTTAACAGTTCAGGTGGAAGATGCTTTGTCAGACCTCAGTGTTTACAGAATTTCCTGTTTCCATTTAGGCATCTTGTTACGCTTGCTGCAATTTTAGTCAGATTATGCTCCAACTAAGATGGAAACTTTGTGTTATACAGTTTTAAAATAAATTGTGTTCAAATGGATTTTGGACCCACAAGAAACTGCAGTGCGGGAATTTGGGGCAAAAGCAATCTGCTGGAGGATCCCAGCGTGTCGAGTAACATCTGTAGGGGGAAATAAATTGTTGACGTTTCGGGTCGCGCTCCTGCATCAAGCCCTGCATAATGGAATTTGCGTCCTTAGCAAATGTTTGGCTTGTTTTTGTCAAGTTATGAAAGTGGTGTTAAGCCCCTGTCCCACTTCCCCGAGTTACTCACAAATTCTCTCGAGTTTTCCCCTTGCTTCAAACTCGGAGAATGTCCGTAGCGGGTCCGTAGGAGGTCGTAGGCGTCCGTAGATATTTCGTAGCGGCTCGTAATGCCAGCCATAGATACTCGGGGCATCAGGTAAGTCGGGGCGTTTTTTCAGCATGTTGAAAAATGTCCACGGGTAAAAAAAATAGCCCTGAGTACCTACGGCTGGCTATTACTGTAATTCTCCGAGTTTGAATCAAGGAGAAAACTCGGGAGAATTCGTGAGTAACTCGGGAAAATGGGACAGGGCCTTTATAGTTGCTATTTGATGTCACAGTACTTGGACATGAAGAAATTATGCCGTTTATTCACTACAATATTCATTTGGTTTGAAGTGAAGATATGGAGTTCACGTAGTGTAATATGCAAGGTGTTGGATAGGCTGGTGAAACAAATGATATTCATCCATAGCTGCTTGTAATAGTATATTCCCTGATGACTGCTCTTAACCTTCAGTCTGAAATTATTGAGATCTTTCTCAATGTACTTTGTTTTTGATAGAACATTGAGCTCAATGGATTGGTCATTCAAGATCATTTCAGGTCATTAATGCCTTTGCAAAATTATTATAAGTGCTGTTACTTATTAAACTATTGACGAAGTATGTTTTAACTCTTTGAATCAATTCTTCTTTATTGGGACTAATCTTCCCTATAACACTGTGTCACTGGATTTCAAATGATCTTTGGATCAAATAGACCCCAACACCAGGCTTGAGAATTAACCTGGAGTCACAAGGAACTTCAGATACAGGAATCTTGAACCAAAACACAAAGTGTCAGAGGAAAAAAAGTGTACAGGGGGTCAGGGAGTGTCTGTGGAGGGAATGGACAAACAGTGTTTTGGGTCGGGACCTTTCTTCAGATTGATGAGAATTAGATGTGTTTTAATTAACCTTTTTAATGTTTTACTGATTATGTAAACTCTGTACAGCAATTATATTAGTTATTAAAGGCAAAGATCATATCTAGTATCCTCTAGTATCTTTGATTAAAAGTGACAAAATGCCCATTACTGTTGCTCTTTCTATGCATATCTATAAATAATATAAAAATTCATTTTAACCATTCTATATAGTAATAGTGATGTGAATCTACTCTGCATTCTGGAAGACTCCATGAAGGATTTATTTTCTCCATGAGGCCCAATGTGGTTAATTATTCTGATCAACAGGGACAAAAGGAAAATCTGTTTTATGTTCTAATTAATTTTGTTTTATGTGGTCACCATTGGAAAGTCCCAGGTCACTGATTCTTAATTTCACCTGTTGGTTGCATTAATAACTGCTGCTGCTTAATTGCTGCTGAGGTTCCTCAGGCATTGAGCCAGGCATTCCCTCTTTTCCCTTGAAAAAAGACTGAGCCAGTCTTTTTGCCAATAATAATGTTTTTCAATATATTTTCTTTTACTCATGTGGAGCTTAAATGAACTATGATACATGTTTTATATAGACATGTAGTCAGCATGCCAACATGAGTGACTCCAAAAGAAATAAAGTGCAAACCTAATTTTCCTTTAAAAACAAAAGGAATATTTTTGTCTGACTTTATTCTTGCCTGGTTTGCTCTGTCTTTTTGGATAGCATGCAAAACAATGTGGCAATAATAAACCTAAACCTAGATAGGTAAACTACCAATATAAGTAGGTCAGTCACTGCATGCCTTAGGTCAGGTATTGTGATCTGATACTGTAAAACATAGATATTGTTCTCACAGCCTGTGTAGGTAGAAAGGAGCACTGGAAATTGGACAATGAAGGAACAAGAAGGGAGCAAAATGGCAGTGAGAGGAGAACCAAAAAATTAGGGAGCTGTGACATTTGGCATTTGCATCTTTAAACATGATTAGAAGTATAAATAGCTGGCATTAAAAAACAAACTATGTTTTTTAAATGTCATTTAACTTGTCATGGAGAGAATGTCTGGGACATAATATTGAAAATAAGATGGCAGATGAATTAAACATTGGCCCTTACAATAAATTATACAAGTAACATCCCAAAAGTAGTTGTTAATTGGAAGGGATGTAGGAACACTAGAAAATTACATTCACCAGGGCAATGGGACTGGGTAAATTATTGGAGCTGTGACCAAGGCTTTAGATCCTGAAGAGTCCATTCTAGTGTCTCAAAAGAAATAGACATTGAGATGTTTGATATATCTTGTCTGAAGAAGGGTTTCGGCCCGAAACGTTGCCTATTTCCTTCGCTCCATAGATGCTGCTGCACCCGCTGAGTTTCTCCAGCTTTTTTGTGTAACACCCGAGATGTTTGATACACTGGTTTTAATTTTCCAAAATTACCTGCATTCAGGAACGGTTTCATTTAACTGGAACATAGGAAATGTAACCTCTATTTACAAACAGATAGAAAGCAATAAATTACAGGCCAGTTAGCTGAATAACTCACAGGGAAAATGTTACAAGCTATTATTGACGATGCATGGCAGGACTGCTGGCAAATCCAAGGCGATCAGGAAGTCAGCATGGTTTGGTGAGAGGGAAATCATGTTTTATAAGTTATTGCAGTGCTTTGAAGAAGCAACATATAAAGGGAAGTGATGGATGTAGCATACTTAATACGCAGAAGCTTTTGATACGGTACCACATCAAAGGTTATGATGCAAAAGAAGCTCATAATCTATGAGCCAACATATTGGCATGAATAGAAGACCGGCTGCCAACAGGGAATGGAGAGTGTGCATTGGAACACAAGTGAGTGCATTTGCTGAGATCCGGAGTGGAAAACAAACTGCTGGAGGAAAGAACTGCAGATGCTGGTTTAGATCGAAGGTAGACACAAAAAGCTGAAGTAACTCAGCGGGACAGGCAACATCTCTGGAGAGAAGGAATGGGCGACGTTTCGGGTCGAGAAGGTTCGCGACCCGAAACGTCACCCATTCCTTCTCTCCAGAGATGCTCCCTGTCCCGCTGAGTTACTCCAGCTTTTTGTGTCTACCTTGCTGGAGGAATTCAGCAGGTCAAGCAGCATCTGTGGAGGCACAGGGATGGTCAATATTTCAAATCGAGACCCTACGTTGGGGTTGAGAGAGTAGGTTTAGGTTTATTATTGTCACATGTGCTGAGGCACAGTGAAAAGCTTTGTTTGCATGCCTTCCAAATATACCTTACATCAATACAATCAAGGCAAACTCAACCACAATAGATAGAGCAAAGGGTACAGAGTGCATAATGTAGTTCTCAGAAATAGCCAAGAGACCTTGTGTAGATGGGAAATGAGCACGGTTACTTGAAATTAGAAAAGTAGATGTTCAAACCATTGAGCTGTAGACTACCCAAGGGAAATATGAGGGGCTGTTCTTCAGTTTTTGCTTTGGTTGCAGCATAACAATGGAGAGAGTTGAGTACAGGCATGTCAGTGTAGGCATGGGAAAGGGAGTTGACGAGCCATGCAATGAGAAGCCCAAAATGGCTGATGTAGACTGAGCGCAGGTAATCCATCCTATCCCTCCTGGTCCAATCTCTCCCAACCTATGTCCAAGATACCTCACAAGCCCTTCGTCTATTGAATGACTTCCGCTTTCCGTGCCCGCACCCATTTTTACTATGAACGTTCAGTCACTCTACACACCATTCCCCACCAGGAAGGCCTTAAAACCCTCCGCTTCTTCCTTGACCCCAGCACCGTCCAATTTCCCTCTACTAACACTCTTTTCCGCCTAACGGAGCTGGTCCTCATTTTCAACAAGTTCTCATTTCACTCCTCCCACTTCCTCCAAGTCCAAGGTGTAGCGATGAGCAGCCACATGGGCCCCAGCTATGCCTGCCTCATTGTAGGGTACGTTGAACAATTACTGTTCCATGCGTACACTGGCCTTATCCCCGAACTCTTATCTCTGTTACATTGATGACTGCATCAGCGCTAGCTCCTGCACGCATGCAGAACTCATGGACTTCATCAACTTCAACACCAATTTTCATTCTGCACTCAAATTTACTTGGACCTTCTCCGACACCTCCCTTCCCTTTCTTGATCTCACAGTCTCCATCACAGGAAATAGACTTTTGACTGATGTCTATTACAAACCCACTGACTCCCACAACTATCTCAACTACACTTCCACCCACCCTGCTTCCTGTAAAGACTCTATCCCCTACTCCCAATTCCTTCGTCTACTCCGCATCTGCGCCCAAGATAAGATGTTCCATACTAGAATATCCGAGATGTCCTCATTCTTTAGGGAACGGGGGATCCCCTCTCCCATCATAGATGAGGTCCTCACTCGTGTCTCCTTGGTACCCCGCAGCTCTGCCCTTGCTCCCCTCCTCCTAGTCAAAAAAGAAACAGAGTCCCCCCTAGACCTTATCTTCCACCCGATCAGCCATCGCATACAACACATAATTCTCAGAAATTTCCGCCACCTCCAATGGGATCCCAACACTAGCCACATTTTTCCATCTCCAGCCCCTTTCCGCCTTCCGCAGAGTCCGTTCCCTGGTTAACTCGTCCCTTCCCACCCAAACCACCCCCTTCCCCAGGTACCTTCCTCTCTGCAACCGCAGAAGATGCAACACCCTTCGCTATACCTCCTCCCTCGACTCTGTCCAGGGACCCCGACAGTCCTTTCAGGTTAGGCAGAGGTTCACTTGCACCTCATCTACTGTATCCATTGTTCAAGATGTGGACTCTTATACATCGGCGAAACCAAACGCAGACTGAGCGGTCGTTTCGTGGAACACCTTCGCTCAGCCTGCGTGAACCAAGCTGATCACCCGGTTGCTGGACACTTTAATTCTCCTTCCCATTCCTACACAGACCTTTCTGTCCTCGGTCTCCTCCATTGTCAGAGTGAGGCTAAATGCAAATTGGAGGAACAACATCTCATATTTTGCTTGGGCAGCTTACAGCCCAGATGTATGAATATTGATTTATCTCAATTCAGGTAGCCCTGGCATTCCCTCTCGCTCTCTATCCCTCCCCCACCCAAGTCGTAATTTTCACCCTGCAAACAGCTTAAAATGGCCTGTTTCCCTTATCATCGTTACTTTTTTTGCATATTTCATTGATTTTTATCTCTTCTCAAAACCGTCTATAACTCTCGTTTCCCTTATCCCTAAACAGTTCGAAGAAGGGTCTTTTCAGAAGTGGATTTTCTGAAAATGTGCTAGGGCAGGAGCGCGTCGTCCCCATCGTCCTACGTTGGCTCTTTGAGGGGTCAAACGATACCAGAACAGCCTAGGCCGCCGGGGCACCAAGATTTGGCCCGCAAAGTCAGCCTCCGAAGTCGGCTATTGGATTGAATCTGCCTGCTTTGGCAGGGCCGGACTTCCAGAGCCCCAGCTATAGGGGGCATATTCGCCCCGCTGATCGGATGTCCGGCCGCATAGGTCTTGATGAGGTCTAGGCCTCACCCGGCCTAGGAGCCACATTTCTGGGGGACTTCCGGGGGATTTCAAATGTGCTCTCGTAATTTTGTCCAGATTAAAGGAGGTGTCGGACCATCAGTTGCTAGAAAATGAGTGTGTCAGAAGGTTGGTTTAAACCGAAGATAGACACAAAATGCTGGAGTAACTCAACAGAACAAGCAACATCTCTGGAGAGGAGGAATGGGTGACGTTTCGAGTCGAGACCCTTCTTCAGAAGTCTGATACGAAATCATGAATATGATATTAGACTTCTGAAGAAGGGTCTTGACCCGAAAAGCCACCCATCCCTCCTCTCCAGAGATGCTGCCTGTCCCGCTGAGATACTCCAGCATTTTGTGTCTATCGCCGGAAAATTAGTGGTGGACCTGTTTGATTCTACATATTACATCCATTCATGCTCAGTAATGTCTATAGCACCTTATGCACTATTATGTAGGCAGAATGTTGTGCACAAGTTTGCAACATTTGCTCATAATACACATAATACATAATAAATTGTATTGTGTATTGTGTAATTTGTTTCTTGTCTCAGAGCACAAATGTATGCCAGGATAAAGGAATTAACTGCATCATGGAATGCTACAATAGGGTTTTATATGTTGACAAACTATCAGAATAGGTAGACTGTTTCTAGATGTTTAATAAAATATGATACTCAGGAACATGGCATTTCTCAAACATAAGGCTAAATACTAGTGCCCTCTGGTTATTTTATTCTCAGCTGTCCAAAGAGTCAAACCGCCACTTATGTATCCATTTTAACCATCATGTGGCGCAGCTTTTCAGAAGTCTGTCTTCCGTGAATCTTTGAAGCACACTGTCTTTTATCTAGTAGCTAGGAATTTAATGATTCACATAACAGAAATCGTTATGTTACAGAATATAGTGGTTCATCAAACGCCATCCAAAAGTTACTTCCCCATCCAAACTGGAAAATGTTTTTAAGTCAAGTTTTGTCAGACCCCACACTTCCTTTTGGGCAAAACTTCTGTTTGGAGGTTGTTCGATCTATAGCCTTCCATACAATAATTTAACCGTTAATTTCCATTGCGGCAAAGGATAAATTGGTCAGCTGCCTTATTCGAATCTTTCATTTTAAATAATTACTTTTGGCTCCTATAGTTCCAACAGTTAATTTGCCCTCTTTTTGAGCGGCTTTAGTAATTTGAGAAACTACAGCAGACTTTGATTCATAAAAAGCATGATGCTCACATGTATATGTTACCAAAGGTAATCAAAGGAAGAATAGATTGTTCAACATTTATTAAATGGATTGGAAAATTATGGTGGGGAAATGATTCTTGCATAAACCCCGCATCCAATTTTACATAGAGTACCTGTAGTTTTTGGCATTAAATCAAAGAAAATATGTTTTGATAATGGAGGGATTGCCGATCAGATTCACCAGAATGATACCAGATCTGAAGGGATTAAAACCAGAGGTAGATTATATATGTTTGATTGTATATTCTGATATTTAGATTGCTCGATGGTTGATATGATCAGCGTGTTTAAAAATTATAGAAGGAGCCAGGAGATAAATAAAAATAAACCGTTTCCAGGAAAATAAAAAATGCTGGAGGAACTTAGCGGGTCACTCTACATCTGAGGAGGGAATGGACAGGTGAAGTTTCAGGTAGGGTGCCTTCTTCAGGTTGAAGATTTTTGCCCAAGAGTCCAGCTGTTCCTTGTGTCTCCAACTATTTACAAGGATAATTTATAGTGCACATTGCCATGAGGAATGATGAAGTATTGAATGACACCGTGATGGTTCATAGTATTACTGTGAAGTATTGAACCACACCACGATGGTTCATAGCGTTATGTTAAGTAATGAACCAGACCATGATGGTTCATTTGTTGGCACCTGTGCCTCTTCTGTGGTCATGTTAACAAAGAAAGAGCAGGAATGGCCAAGAACATGTTCCAGGATCAAGAACATTTGGGGAAAGTAAAACTCCTAAAATTATGTCTGATGCTGTGCAATTTTGTACACTTTTGGAACTGTGCTGTTTTATTTTTTTTCCCTCTATTGTGTGTTTAGAATTGAAATATTTTCATGTTAATGTACTGGCATTCTCAGGAGAGCATGCATACATATCTAAGGTAAATGTTGTGACTTTCCACCTGCAGCAGGCACCATCAATTAATTAAACGCGATGTTGACAGCCATACGTCTAATTTAATTTCTGTAATAGTAATAACTGATTAAAAACGTTGATTAATTGTTAACAGTTGTAAGAATATTGGCTGCATTAACTCGCAGTAGAAAGATTCTCAGAACTCTGTAATTATTATAGCCTCTGGCTGTGCGACCTGGTGTATTGAGTAACTTTCTGAAGTGTTCTTTGGGATTAAAAGCTCATTATAGCCTGCAGCCGTATTTCACACAGCTAATACACAGAGCTAAGTGTAATATAGTGCATGTTAGACGGGTTTGACAGCTTTCCAGAAGTTTGCCCCATAGTTGATGTAGCTGATTACTAATAATGCCTTTTTTTTATTACTGTACTGCTGCTGGTAGAAACTATTGTTCTTCACAATATTTCCAAACTGCAGGTGATATGAAGTCCATCACCAGATTCTACAGCTTTGGTCATGCAGGCCCTTGCCATTCACACCTAGCCAGTTGTGGGTTTTAACCAGGTCATTTCAGAGGGGACTTAATTCAGACCATTGCTTCTCTAGAAACAGTAAGAGGAATCTTGGTGATTTGAGGATGTCTTGATTCCTTAGTTTCTGAAAATAATCACAGGCTTAAATAGAGCATGGCCTTTTAAATCACAGCTTGGAATGCAGGGATTATTTAGTACAGGCCATTCAGCCCACGCAGTTTTCTGATACTTTTGTTGCACTTCCCATTGCAACACCATACTCAGCCTCTAGGTGTATTGGTTTTCTGTCTGTTTCCAACCACCCCCCCTCCCCCCCCCATGGAAATGAAGATGGTGCTTTCTCCTGACTCCTAAGTGACTTAGGGTTGATCTCTGAACCGGTGCAGAGTGTGTGAAATAGATAGTTCTTTCTGTGACACGTTAAGTTCCCTCCAGTTGCTCCAACACCTCCAACACCATCCCCTTTCCCCCCCCCCCCCATTCTAAAGATGCTGTTTACAGTAAGTTAAATTATCCCCAGTGTACGCAGATTGTGGGAGAATCAAGATGGAGTTGATGAGCACATGCGAGAAAGAGGTTATGAGGAATGAAGTTGGCGAATGATGTATATAATAGCAGGATATGCACTGCACTCCATGCTGGGCCTCACCAGAGCCCTGTGTGACGAAAATAATGAGATTGCTTTTGAACTGTATGCTTCCAGAGATCAATTCCAGGTCTTTGGTGGCACATTTAATGAGTTTCCTTACTTATAATGGCACTTTTACTGATTTATTAATCTGTATTTATAGACCATGTGCTCATAACCTTTAAGATATCACCAATGGTCAATATTGAGGTTTAATTAGCCAATGTACAGATTGACATGTTCCCCTGACACCCAAAAAGAATGCTTTTTATGCGTAGATTACAATGAAGAAAAGGTAAAGGCATCTTTGATCATTGTTATGTATAAATGTTATGTGAAGATTACAGTGTATGTGTAAATGCCTTAATGTTTAGTCAAGATACAATGATCACTATCCAGCAAGTTACTGCATCTGAAAATAATTCATAATAATCCATTTTGTTTTCTAATTGTACTTAACAGGTTACACTTGGAAAGGTATTAAAGGCAATTGTTGTAATGAGGAGTCTCTTCATTGATCGGACGATCGTTAAAGCTTACAATGAAAACGTCTACACGGAAGATGGGAAGGTAAGGACACTTGAGCCATGAACTTAGTTTACAATTAAAAAAACATTTATCGCAAACAATTCATAAATATACTTCTGTAGATGAGCAAAATATTAAAAACTGGAGAAATTTACAGAAGTATTCTTTGTCTTTGGATTGCAGAAATAACACTCCCAACAATGGTACAACTTTCATTGTGCTTGCTGAGAAAATATTTAATATTGTATGTGTTTACTGGAAAAGATAATGGTAAAACATCAAATAGCCTGTGGGGTTACACTTGGAAAGGTATTAAAGGCAATTTTTGTAATGAGGAATAATGATAGTTGATAATCTAAAAGCTTGGCAGAATATAATTCACAGTACTGAATGAGACTGGAAAGAGGCATCGTTTGTCATAATGGAGAAGCCATTGAGCACCGTTGCAACTAATATGGTACTTAAGTTTAAAAGGGTAAGATATATGATCCGTATTCATGAACAACAATGGACTACTATTGATGACAGGTAAAATAATGCAGGTGTTTCTGAGGAATATATGGAAAGGTTCTGCACACAGATAAAACACCGGCTGAGACCTCATCATTTGAAGATTCAACAATGTGAACTTGTTGAAAGGTATGTCTGGTCCTCACTGTGAATCTATGCAGTAGGCGGACCTTTTGCAATATAATACATAGTGCCCAGAACACCCTCTGTCAATAAAAATGGTGGCTTGTTTCAATGCTACCTTGTTTGAATAAACTGACAGACAGCAATGTTGTACTCACCAATTTTGCAATATATTAAAGTTCGCTTTCCTTTTTAATGCTTTAATCCATGAAATTAAGGAGCAAAAAACAAATTTAAATCAATTGCATTGTACTTTTTGGTAATTGTTCTTCCATGGAGCTGTGCTGGCATGTTCTAAAACTGGAGGTTCTTGACCTTGACCAGGTTTAAGCTGGGCTGGGAAATTTAATAGTTCATGCTTTGCTACTGGTCTCCAGAGAGCAAATCCCAGCAATTCTGCATGGAACAGCTTGAAAACTCCTATAATTTCCATCCATTGTAATTTCTGGCACCTCCATAAGGCACATGCCCCGACAAAAGGACTTTTTTTTGGGGGGGGGGCTTTTGCAGTTTTCTAGTGAAGATTTCCAGTTGAACAGAAAGTGTGGGGGGACCCATTGCAGAACTCAGTGAAGATATTTTATTCTTAATGAAGAAATGAAGAGAAATTATGAAAAGATTGAGGGAGATAGGGGTGTGTGGAATCTCACAACAATTGGTGCGTTAAGTTAATATTCAAAAACATTTTAAAACATGGAGAGAGCAGTAAAGCAGGTGATGCCTTTGAAAGATTTAGAGAGTTTGGTTCAGTTTTGTAGGCTTGAAAGCTAATGCTGACACTGAAGTATTGCAAATTGGGAGAATACGTGAGTTCTCCATGCCCTTGTGTTGTGCTTTTTTTGTCTTTGTGTTATTCAATACCGCAAAGCAATTGCAGTCTATTGATCACATGAATGTTTGAAGGGTATCCCTGGACTATTTGTTCATTGACATAGCAGCTTATTCATTTTCTTTGATGTATTAAATATGACACATTCTATATCCTTTCATACCAGCGTGCATCTTTGCAACTCTGGCAGTTAAATCATTGATTCCAACTGCCTGGTGCAAATTTGAGCTTTCATGTTCTGGGCCTAACTGCCGTCAAGTTGTTTCTTCTGGATCACTTTTGAAAATTAAATATCTTCCACAAGTCTCACGGCAAAAAGTTAAATAAATATAGTGTAGTTGTTCATCCATGTCATTGTCACTCATTTTATGTCCCTAGAACCAGGCACCAAAGAACAACTCATGCTTTAAGTCTTTTCATTATCAACTTCCATTTAATCATTGACTATTGGCCTTGCACAGTGGACTTTCTGATGTTTCTCTGCTTTGTATCAAACAGTTCCAGGTGCTACTGACCAAACTGAGTACAATTTCAAGGTGGTTTGATTCAATACTAACGTTTAAATCTTGGCACATTTATTGTACAAGCAATTTATTATATAATATTATAATATTATATTATATTGTCAATGCCTTCATTGACAATAGAAAAAAAAATAAGGTAGCTCTCCCTATCACTTCTTTTTCTATACTCAAAGGGAGAAGGGAGAAGGGAAAAGGTGGTGACATTTAAATTGAGGACATGTCACTATGAAGGATGGATTATATAAGCAGCTGAAGGACAGTTGTCTCCTTGTAAGGGACATGTCTTCATTTTATGGTAAACACACTGAACGGCATCAAAACCTCATTGATAAGAAAGAACAATGACTAAACTGGAGAGAGAAAACAAATTTTGCTATTCGGAGGAACAAACGTTTGTGCACAGTTCAGCCTTTTGAATGTAATAACCATGGTGCTTGTTCGCATGTAGGAGTGTCCATTAGTTGGCCATCTGTAACCCAGGGACAGCCTGTATATAAAGACTTTTACATTGTTTAAACAATCATAGATCACATTTTCTGATATATGGTAAATAACGAGAAATAATAATTAATTAAAACGTGGTAGTATACAAAATATTCAATTTAAATTGTTAATTACATTCATTGGAGAAAGGCAAGGATTATGATCATAGTTCTGCAGCATATCTTTTTCTTTCTTGAAGCATTGCCTGATTGCTGTTTAACACCACAAAAGACGTGCATGCAGCCATGATTTGAGTTTCAGCTCAAATCACTGGGGTTGTATTTGTGCCAAGACATTGTTAATTACACAGTTACATGGGCAAGGAAGCACCTCCCAAAGTGGCAAAGTCAGAGGAATCCTTTCAAAGGAAAGGTTCAAAGATGCTGAAATCTGTCTCCTGGGTAATTTCTGATCCCCGATCCTCCTGACTTCAAAGTGGGATATGTTTAGAGGGGGGTTGGTGAATAGGGTTCATTAATCAGTGCTGACATGAGCCCTGTTTGATATTAGATACACGGAACAGTTTGATTTGTTCTATCCTTTTGAAATCATTCTGATGACCTTCAGATACCTTCGTTACTTGGCTCGCCAGGAAGAAAAACCTGCAGCAAAATAGCTTCGATTTAATTTAGATGCAGAAAGCGCCTGAAATTGCAGTTTCAGTGATTGAAGGTGCATAAAATGAGCAATACCATACAAGTGAAAGTGCATTATTTATTGTGTTGCCTTTTGATCTATTGCTTGAAGGTGTGAGAACATTGCAACAGGATTACATGATCAGTAGGAACTCTTGCTCAAAAGGATTATACCCGGTTCAGTCGAACAAATTTCAACTTTTTCCTGTGCTGCTCTAATCTATGACTGTTAACACAATTTATACCTGATTTAATCTACAGTATCTTCAATCTGCTTGTTTTTCTCCTTAATTGTCAATCAAAGTGAATAAATAGTGTTGCAATACTGTCACTGGCACATTGTTGAAAATATTTTTTGTTTAGATATTTAGATATTAGTTAGCTTAGTTTAGTTTAGAGATACAGTGCGGAAACTGGCCCTTCAGCCCTCCAAGTCCGTGCCGACCAGCTATCCCGCACACTAACACTATCCTCCACACACAATTTTACAATTATACCAAGCCAATTAACATACAAACCTGTATGTCTTTGGAGTGTAGGAGGAAACCGGAGATCCCGGAGAAAACCCACGCTGGTCACAGGGAGAAACTACAAACTCCGCACAGACAGCACCCGTATTTCAGGATTGAACCCGGTTTTCTGGCGTTTGTAAGGCAGTAATTCTACTGCCGTTCCGCCCTGTGAAGCAACTTGGGATAAAACAGGAAACGTCTCAACAGATCACGCAGCATATGTGGAGACAAAACCAGACATAGAAACATAGAACATGGAAGATAGAAAAATAGGTGCAGGAGTAGGCCATTCGACTCTTCGAGCCATTCAATATGATCATGGCTGATCATCTAAAATCAGTACCCCATTTCTGCTTTTTCCCCCATATCCCTTGATTTCTTTAGCTCAAAGAGCTAAATCTAACTCTCTCTTGAAAACATCCAGTGAATTGGCCTCCACTGCCTCTGTGACAGAGCATTCCACAGATTCACAACTCTCTGGGTGAAAAAGTTTTTCCTGATCTCAGTCCGAAATGGCCTACCCTTTTTCTAAAACTGTGACCCCTGGTTCTGGACTCCCCCAACATCGGGAACATTTTTCCTGCATCTAGCCTGCCCAATCCTTTAAGAATTTTATATGTTTCTATAAGATCCCCTCATCTTTCTAAATTCCAGTGAATACAAGCCCAGTCGACCCATTCAGGTGCGGTCACGCCAGAGTCCTGTACAACTGCAGTAGGACCTCCTTGCTCCTAAGCTAAAATCCTCTCACAATGAAGGCCAACATGCCATTAACTTTTTTCACTGCCTGCTGAACCTGCATGCTTACTTTCAGTGACTGATGTACAAGCATACCCAGGTCTCGTTGCACCTTCCCTTTGCCTAATCTGACACCATTCAGATAATAATCTGCCTTCCTGTTCTTGCCACCAAAGCGGATAGCGTCACATTTATCCCCGTTATACTGCATCTGCCATGCATCTGCCCACTCACTCGCCCACTCACCCAACCTATCCAAGTCACCTGCAGCCTCATAGCATCCTCCTCGCAGCTCACACTGCCATCCAGCTTTATGTCATCCGCAAACTTGGAGATGTTACATTTAATTCCCTCGTCTAATTCGTTAATATATATTGTAAATAACTGGAGTCCCAGCACCGAACCTTGCGGCACCCCACCAGTCACTGCCTGCCATTCTGAAAAGGACGAGTTAATTCCTACTCTTTGCTTCCTGTCTGCCAACCAGTTGTCTATCCATATCAATACCCTACCCCCAATAGCATATGCTCTAATTTGGCACACTAATCTCTTGTGGGACCTTGTCAAAGGCTTTTTGAAAGTCCAGATACACCACATCCACTGGCTCTCCCTTATCCATTCTACTTGTTACAACCTCAAATAATTCCAGAAGATTAGTCAAGCATGATTTCCCCTTCATAAATCCATGTGACTTTGACCAATCCTGTCACTGCTTTCCAAATGCGCTGCTATAACATCTTTAATAATCGACTTGAGCATCTTCCCCACTACCGATGTACGGCTAACTGGTCTATAATTCCCCGTTTTCTCTCCCTCCTTTCTTAAAAAGTGTAGTTACATTGGCTACCCTCCAGTCCACAGGAACTGATCCAGAGCCGAGAGAACATTGGAAAATGATCGCCAATACATAGAGTCTCAGGTCAATAACCTAGGACTAAAAGATTACTATATCAGTTGTCCAGCATCTGTAGTATTTTGCTTTTTGTCATTTTGGGGAGCTTTATTGCTTTCAAGGTGATATGTAAATTTGTGTTTTACATACGTTCATTGTGTTCTTTTTGCCGTCCATTTGTTTTGATTATAACTGACAATGTGTTTTGTGCATTTTAAACTCATGAGCAAATGGTCATATGCAGAAAATTGAATATTTTTTCAAAGGCATAGAAGTTTTCGCTTTGAAACAGTACAGACAGCATTGTAAATCACTCTAGAATAATCAAGCTAGTCAGGTTTAACTCTTTGTTCAAGCGGTGATGTACGGTACATTAACTGCGCTTTAAGTGATGTTGAGCTTAGGAGGGTAAAAACTCAGCTTGACTTCTTATTTTTGATTCCCCTCCCATTGTGAAAACTACTGCTGATAGCTGGAATCTCAGCTAACAAACTAAAGGAAGAACCAGAGACCTGCAGCTACCTGACATGCTTTTATCAGCATGAGTTGTCATCTTCAAAAAAAATAGAGCCATTCTTGCCTGAAGGCAGAACAAATTTATCCTGTGTGCAACTGGGCAGGAAAGTTCTGGATATGATTCTGCCATTATAGGTAATGCTGATTTGGGACCTGTTCTTGTTATTAGGGGCTTAAGGTCTGTGAGGGATCAGCCTAATAAAAAACAGCACAAATTCCCTGATTCCAAACAATGTTCCAAGTGCTTCCTCTCAATCTATGCAGAATTGCCCTCATTATGATGAGAGCAAAAGCAGCGAATGATGTTTTCTAACCCATCGCATCGGTTAAGATTACACTATGCAATGAACTGATACATCACACATTGAGGTATGTATAGAACTGTAATGTCATAGAGCTGTACCATACAGAAACATGCCCTTCGGCCCACTTTGTCCATGCTGACCAAGTTGGCATACTGGGCTGGTCCCATTTGTCTGCATTTGGTCGGTTGTCTTTGCTGGTTACGTATAACCATTGGAAAGTTCTGATTTTGTGAATACTTTCCATCCTAACTCTTAACTTCACAACCTTTGCTAAGAAGGACATTGTTTATTGTCAAAAGTTTGATTTAGTGTGACTTTGTAGCTTCCACGATCTCTGCTCAAGTACAACCACAACTGCCGAACATTATGTGGTCAATGTTTAAAGGCACACAGTTTCATTTCAGCTTACCCAATTGGATGTGAACTTGACTTTACAACATACGGGTTGGTCTGGATTCAGAATAGTCCAACTCTGCATCTGTTTTGATGTACATTGTTTTATTAATTAAATAACAACACTAACAGAGACCGTAGAGGATCCTGATAGTTCTGATTCCTCTCTCTTTATCACCATGCTCACCCTTTAATACCGTTTTGATTATTCTTGCCATAAGCCTACACTGGAATCATTTAAAGTGGCCCAAGCTAACAGAGGGCTGCGACCTACACGGGGAAGCCGCTGATGCTGAACACAAGACCCAGCCAAGCCGGTCCCCTGCTCTTAGGACCCAATGGACCGCAGCATGGGAGGGAGAGACCATGAGTGAGTCTCCTGCTTATAGGACCCGGTAGACCACGGCCTGGAAGAGGGAGCTCCCCGAGCCAGCCCCCGAAGACCAGCAACCGGGAGGATGGAGCCAGTGACGCCCATAAGGTTGGCTGTTTGAGGTGTCCCCGGGGATCATTGTGGACAGGCAAGGAGAGGGTCATCGGTTCGCTGGTTGATCCACGTGCCCAAGGCTGGAGGTTCGCAGCAGCCTGGGGCTTGCCTAGACTCATAACAACTAGAACATGGACTGGACTTTGAAAATGGCACCTGTTACATGCGGGATCAGTAGAGTATTTCTGTATAATTTGCTAATCATGGATGTGTTTAGGTATGACAATACTCTACCCCCAATGCCATGTACTCTTTGTAAAAAAAATAATTTCACTGTACATTTGCACTTCTCAAATGTGTCAACACAAAGCACCATTGAATTTTATTTGAATTTGACGATTGTATTTATGTATGCTACAGTGCATATTGGGCTACAGTGCCCATAACATTTGGGACAAAGATCCATCATTTATTTATTTGCCAATTTGAGATTTGTAATAGAAAAAATCACATGTGTGATGTGGTTAATGTGTACATTGTCAGATTTTATTAAAGGGCATTTTTATACATTTTGGTTTCATCATGTAGAAATTACAGCTGTGTTTATACATAGCACCCCTCATTTTAGGGCACCATAATGTTTGGGACACATGGCTTCACAGGTGTTTGTAATTGCTCAGGTGTGTTTAATTGCCTCCTTAATGCAGGTATAAGAGAGCTCTCATCACCTCCAGTCTTTACATCACCTTTGGAACTTTTATTGCTGTTTATCAACATGAGACCAAAGTTGTGCCAATGAGAGTCAAATAAGCTATTATGACCCTGAGAAACAAGAATAAAACTGTTAGAGACATCAGCCAAACCTTACGATTACCGAAATCAACTGTTTGGAACATCATTAAGAAGAAAGAGAGCACTGGTGAGCTTACTTCATGAAGACTTCATGAAGAGAAATACAGAGGCTACACTGCAAAAATAGGATGGTCAGGTTCAGGGCCATCTTAACAGCATTATAGGCCCCCGGGCAAAGCACTGCACTGGGGCCCCTACACCTCCAGTTTCTTTATGCCGAAACAAATATGCCGTCATAAACTTGCATGAAAATGTTCTCCGTTTTCATGTTCTACTGTAACATTCTACAATAGATTAGCATGGGGCCCCTATGCTCGTGGGGCCCCGGGCAACTGCCCAGCGTGCCCATGCATTAAAACGGCCCTGGTCAGGTCACAGTTTGCCAAGAAGTACTTAAAAGAGCAACCACAGTTCTGGAAAAAGGTCTTGTGGACAGATGAGGTGAAGATGAACTTATTTCAGAGTGATGGCAAGAGCAAAGTATGGAGGAAAAGGAACTGCCCAAGATCCAAAGCATACCACCTCATCTGTGAAACACAGTAGTGGGGGTGTTATGGCCTGGACATGTATGGCTGCTGAAGGTACTGGCTCACTTATCTTCATTGATGATACAACTGTTGATGGTAGTAGCATAATGAATTTTGAAGTCTATACACACATCCTATCTTCTCAAGTTCAAACAAATGCCTCAAAGCTCATTGGCAGGCGGTTCATTCTACAGCAAGAAAATGATCCCAAACGTACTGCTCAAGCAACAAAGGAGTTTTTCAAAGCTAAAAAATGGTCAATTCTTGAGTGGCCAAGTCAATCACCCGATCTGAACCCAATTGAGCATGACTTTTATATGTTGAAGAGAAAACTGAAGGGGATTAGCCCCCAAAATATGCATAAGCTAAAGATGGCTGCAACACAGGCCTGGCAAAGCATCACCAGAGAAGACACCCAGGAACTGGTGATGTCCATGAATCGCAGACTTCAAGCAGTCATCGCATGCAAAGGATATGCAACAACATACTAAACATGACTACTTTCATTTACATGATATTGCTGTGTCCCAAACATTATGGTGTCCTGAAATGGGGGGTCTATGCATAAACACTGCTGTAATTTCTACATGATGAAACCTAAGTGTATAAAAATGACCTTTATTAAAATCTGACAATGCGCACTTTAACCACGTGATTTTTTTTTCTATTACAAATCTCAAATTGTGGAGTACAAAGGCAAATGAATAAATGATGGGTCTTTGTCCCAAACATTATGGAGGGCACTGTATATCTAATTTGATAAGATAGCATGCAAAATCAAAGGTTTTCACTGTACCTTGTACACATGACAATAATAAACCTAAACCTAAAGAGAACTTGCCAGCTCCACACAGACAGCACCCAAGAAGGCTCACCAGCGTCTCTTCTTCCTGAGGAGACTGAAGAAGGTCCATCTGTCTCCTCAGATCCTGGTGAACTTCTACCGCTGAACCATCAAGAGCATCCTTACCAACTGCATCACAGTATGGTATGGCAACTGCTCTGTCTCCGACCGGAAGGCATTGCAGAGGGTGGTGAAAATTGCCCAACGCATCACCGGTTCCTCGCTACCCTCTATTGAGTCTGTCCAAAGCAAGCGTTGTCTGCGGAGGGCGCTCATCATCGCCAAGGACTGCTCTCACCCCAACCATGGACTGTTTACCCTCCTACCATCCGGGAGGCGCTACAGGTCTCTCCGTTGCCGAACCAGCAGGTCAAGGAACAGCTTCTTCCCGGCGGCTGTCACTCTACTCAACAACGTACCTCGGTGACTGCCAATCACCACCCCCCGGACACATTATTATTTATTCAAATCATTTGCTATGTCGCTCTTCCAGGGAGATGCTAAATGCATTTCGTTGTCTCTGTACTGTACACTGACAATGACAATTAAAATTGAATCTGAATCTGACCCAGGTTCAATGTCCAATGACCTGGGTCAAACGATGTAAATATGGAGCAACAAAGTGCACATAGTGAAGTCAAGAAAACCTGAGGAGGTAAAGAAGGGTCTCGACCCAAAACGTCACCATTAGGTCTGAAGAAGGATCTCGACCCAAAACGTCACCCATTCCTTCTTTCCAGAGATGCTGCCTGTCCCACTGAGTTACTCCAGCATTTTGGATCTACCTTCGATTTAAACCAGCATCTGCAGTTCTTTCCTACACATTTTGTCCGCTCCACTGCAAAATCACCTCAAGGTATGAAGAAATTCTCCTCCTCTCTCTGACGAGAGTTCAGCAACATCCTTTCTCACTGCTCCACCTCTGTGACTCCTCCTGCCCTCCAAATAGTCTGAAGAAGGGTCTTGAGTCGACCCAAAACATCACCCAATCCTTCTCTCCAGAGATACTGACTGTCCCGCTGAGTTACTCCAGCATTTATGTCTACCTTCGAGGTAAAGATCACATTGTTCATTATTATTCTTTACACAACCTGAAGTTGGCATGCAATGTAATCGCAATGTAGTGTGATTATGATTGATGTGCTGGTTGGAAATCCATGGGAGGCAACGTTATTAACTGGTTTATAGGCAATGCCCAGGTTACAACAGGTTTCCTGACCTGAGAGCTGTTCATAACCTAAATTTGTTCACGTCGTAAGTGGGTAGAAACAGTATGTGGAAGAGGATCACATGAATAGGGGTGACAGGAGAGCAAATAGGTGTGGGAAGGTCCAGGTACTGCTGACAGAGAGCACTCCCCATTGAAGTTGGCCCGGTTTCTGTAGTTTGCCACAATGTTGGTTGGGTAACTACAATTGCTGCATGTATGCCACATGATGGTCTTCAATTCCCCTTACAATTGTAAACTCTCACCAGAGCAGCTTTTCCATGTGACTATCGTCTCTGTCGGCAGTACCTGGATGAACCAGTGGAATATTATTGGTGGCTCTACGACAGTGTCAGTTGCATATCATTGCACTGCCTGCAAATTAGCACATTTGCGCAAACATCTGTTTGTTTGCTGCTGTTGTTGCTTGTGACTTATTCCTTGCCATCAACCATTCCTCTTTGCTAAGTGAACTTCCAAATGATGAAGTCCCTTCTGTGGTTGTTTTGAATTGCCTCTCAAATTTCAATTGTTCGTTCTTATAAGTTGAAATATTACTTTTCTTTTGACAACTGAAACAGTGGCTCTTCTGAATTGACAATAATGTGATGACTAGTGTTACTCCATTGCAGCAGTAACAGTAAACTGATCACACTAGTATGCTTCAGACTTTGTTTTGTAGCCTTAGATTTATCTACAGGTCTTTAATGAGACTGCATTATCTTGGCGGTGCTGAAATTCTCCAACATTTTTGATACAATTTCCAATGATGCAGCAACCCTACATGTAAGTTTTTACGTTGTTTTCATCTTTGGCTGAATGTATCCTTGCAGCAGTCAACAGATGGCCGAAAAAGGCACCAAAATTATAGTGAAAGGTTAACGACATGAAACGATACGATAGAACTTTATTTATCGCAGGAGGGAAATTGATCTGCCAACAGTCATAAAAACACAAAAGGATTGGGGCTGTGCAAAGATTGGGGAGTGGAGGAGGGGAGTCAGTCTCAGTCTACCCCACGACAGAAGGGTTGTACAGTTTGAGTCCTTTAAACAATGTATTAGCTGATAATTTCACCCCAATTCAATTTTTCCTTCTATTATTTATTATGTAAAATAATATGTGTGTTATGATTGTGTTTATAATTTGTTTGGTTGTTTTGTTGTTCCGCGAGCATTGCCACTTTCATTTCACTGCACATCTCGTATGTGTATGTGACAAATAAACTTGACTTGACTTGACTTGACTTGATTCAGACATTGTCTCAAAGGTATAGCTTTCAGCTGTGACTAACATCTTTGGATTAAACTATTCTTCCACTTTCTACTTCTTTCAAGAGAGGATTTGTCAGCATGCCATTTGTTTTGAGGCCATTCTCTGTCAGAAGTTTTTCTTCTCCCGTAATATCATAATATTTTGGGCAGTCTCATCAACGCCTCTTTAAACCACCAGCATATTTGATTATAAGAATATTTATATTCATTCAGTGTACATGCCGCGTGTTTTTTGAGGTTCATTGTACAAGGCAGGAACCTGACATAGTTGTTGGGCAGCCATGTGGTTCCACTATCGTACAACAGTGAAACGGTGCATGAGATAGTCCAGTGATCAATCCCAGCCATGGCGGCTTGCCGTGGTGAGCACTTCTGTCCTATATGTAGAGGCTCTGGGCAAACCTGACTCCATATGAGTAATCACAAGAAAATGATATATACCTAAAACTTGTCGCGTTCCAGTAAACAATGTCCTTTAAATGTACCGAAGAAATTAATACATTCATGACCAATTGTTAACATTTTCAACAAGGTATTAAACTTTGGTACATATATGGTAAAACTCTCAGAATCTCCATCGCATTGTTATTCAGTCCTAATGGTTCAGTATATATTGCACTGGGGCCTGTTTCGCAGCTCCCATCAAACTTGCTTGTGTCCAGTTTCCTGTGCTCCCTTTAAATTTAACAATATCACTGGAATATACTCCTGTGTAGCATCTTAAGAAAAGAAGTGAAACTAAAAGTGTGTTGCGGTATTAATATTAGTGAGATCCGGTAGTCTGGAAAATCTGCTAATTGGCCCCTGTGGGTGCTGAAATATCCAGAGCTGTTGCCTTGTATACCAGGCAGCACATCTGAAATAAGTGCTGTTGCCTTGTATACCAGGCAGCACATCTGAAATATCCAGAGCTGTTGCCTTGTATACCAGGCAGCACATCCGAACTGTTTACATGTTGACACGTAGATTGAAAGTTCTATACTGTCTGTGAAATTGTTACATAGCTTCAAAGCAGGCCCACCATAAATCTGACGTCCAGTAGGAAGGCAGTATGATCATTCAGACAATTACATACAGATACAGATCAAACTGCTTCAGATAGAACACCTTGATTAGCACAATTTCACTCGTAAAATAAATAATTTGGCCCACTGATCTTTGATAGCTGACTAAGGCTGATATTTTAGGTCAGCTAATGGTAGCTTGAGGAACAACAATGGGACTGCAATAGCATGCTGTGTGTTACACTAATACAGCTAAGATGCACTGGGTCACCAGAATGCCAACTAATTCTCAGCATGATTAGTATATTCGATCTCTGCAAAGATGTTATAAATCACAGACACATTATGGACAATCTGCTTGTACAATGAGAATGAAACATTTTTGAAAACATAGCAAATCAATACCAGAGAGCAAGTGCTCTCTGCATTGGAGTAGTCAGTATTTAACTACTCTCTTAAATTAAGCTGCTTGCAATGGGAAACTAAGCAATCTAAATAGCTGATCGCTGCAGTATTATTTATGGTGCAATGAACTCTAATAAAATCAAACTGATGAAAGTTAAAACTGCTAGTTGGCACACGAGAGGATGGTTGTGAGAAAGCTGGATTAGGAGGAAGTCTACCTCTGTTTTTGGTGATTTTTATTATGTTAAAGTTGCAGTTTCTATAATTTAGTAAAATCATAACAGGCCCTTTTGACCCACCTGATCCAAACTGATTGAGATGCCCCTCTAGATTCCTCCCATTTGCCTACATAAGGTCTTCTACAACTTCCTATCCAAGTATCTGTCCAGATGCCTTTTAAATTGTGTAATTGACATCCCTCTTGTCTATTTAGAACAAGTCACAGATATCGAGCAGATAGTGGGCAGAGCAGCACAAACCGCAATTGGTGGCGGTCCTTGTGGGAATTAGTCTCATTAAGAAGAAGCAACCAGAAATGCTTAATGACACATAAAAGCAGATTGACTGGAAATCAAAATGGATTGGCTGGATTGTTAAATCCTCAGAAGAGAGAGAGCATTTATAAAAGGAATCACAATGATAATGAATGAATGGTTATGAATATTAATTAAACATATCAAAAGAGGTATAAAAAGTACAAAGTACATTAAAAATCTATTGTGTCATTTTACAAGTTTCTAACAATATTGTAACAAGAAATTAGTCATTAGATGTAATTAATAGTTCCAAGACAGAATAATAAAATTGAAATTGATAAAGTCACACAATGGTTACAGCATAATGGGCCTGTCCAACTTGGCGACTGTTGCCGACCCTCATTAGTCTGAAGAAGGGTCTCGACCCGAAATGTCACCCATTCCTTCGCTCCATAGATGCTGCCTCACCTGCTGAGTTTCTCCAGCATTTTTGTCTACCTTCGATTGTTGCAGCATCTGCAGTTCCTTCTTAAATACAACGTCAAGTTGCCGGCAGTCGCCTGAAAAATCGGCAACTGGAACGGCGACTGTCAGTGTGGAACACACACACACTCACACTCATACTCACTCACACACAAACACACATTCATACTCACGCACACACATACACGCACACACACATCGCTTCCTTCACCAGCCCATTATGCAGGCGGGGGACAGGGTAAGCGGGGGTAGCGCTGTCTGAGTGAAATTCACACGGTGCAAAGCCAAGATGATACAGATACACATCACGATGAACAGGAAGGTCGGCGTTGTAATTAAGACGGCTAAAGCACAGTGGACGGTAAGCCCTTTAAGAGAGGGGGGATGGTGGGGAGAAGGAGTTGAGACCTGTTAAGAAGCCAGAGATACATGGCTCTGAAGCTTGGCGGACATTAACATTACTGGTCGGTTATCCTTGGTTTTGAAGACTACTGCTTACGTTTTTTTTCCCCAATGAGCCAATGAAATTCACCGGTCAGCACCGGCAACAAGCTACGAGAACCTTCGACCTCCTGGCAACCCACTAGGACCTCCTGGTGACCCACCTACGGCACGAGAATCCTCGCTACTCTCCATGGCGGCTTCATTCTAGTCGCCGCTAATTTTTCAACATGTCATTAGACGTGATTAATAGTTCCAAGACAGAATAATAACATTGAAATTGATAAAGTCACACAATGGTTACAGCATAATGGGCCATTATGAGTTTACTCTTCAATTTTCACATCTGAAGATGGAAATTAGAACCATTTGCATACACCTATTGTGCATTAAAAGGCAATATGCTTCACTGAAAGTAGGGTAAAGAGGACATTTAAAAATGAAATAGCTAGGCATTGCAAGAAAGTTATAAATAGTGCAGCAAAAAAAAGCAGCTAAGTTGACTTAGTGGGGCAGGTCCAGTTGGCAAACGAGCGCATGTAAAGCGAGTCAGATGTGTTTAAATCTGCTTTTAGTCATGAAAGACTGATAAATATTTGAAATAATTAGTCAGGTAGGATCATTGGTTTGGTTGGAAGATTTGCTCAGAAGTTAGATTGCTGAAGAGGGTGATATTTCATGGGGTGAATGGCAGTTCTCATCCAGAGTCCATTAAGATTTAATTCATGCAGAAGAAGGGAGAGGTTCAGAATTTCATACTAGCTCCTGCACATGAAAACTGCAGATACAGGTGCACAACCTTTTATCCGAAAGCCTTGGGACCAGACACTTGTCGGATTTCGGACATTTTCGGATTTCCGAATGGAAGATTTTTAGCGTAGATTAGGTAGGTAGCGCGGGCGGCTTGAAAAGTCTGGAGCGGCTGCCTCCTCCCCGGAGACCGGGGAATCATTGTAAATCATTGCATCAATGTTAGTCAGTTAGTTTGGAGGGATTTTATGTGGTGGTGGTGGGGTGAAGGGGGAAACTTTAATTCTTAGTCCCCTACCTGGTCGGCGACTCCCAACATCGCGGAGCTGAGGGCTCCGTCCAGCCGCGGGCTGCGCCGGTCGGTGCTCCGACCCCGGCAACTCTACCCCTGGCCGCGAGGCGCTCCAAATCCAGCGCCGCCCGCGGCCAGACGCCCGCAGTCCCAGCTCCGCGAATGTTGGGAGTCGGCGGCCACAGCGCTCCGGAGCTTACCGCACGGCGACCCGGTAAGGCATTGCCCGCTCCCCGCTGGTTTCCCAGCGCTGCGACGCCGCTGACTCCCAACATTCGCGGAGCTGGGGCTGCGGTGGCGGTGGATTTGGAGCGCCTCACAGCCAGGGGTAGAGTTGCTGGGGTCAGAGCTACAACCGGCGCCGCCCGCGGCCGGACACCCGCAGCCCCAGCTGGGAGTTGGCGGCCACAGCGCTGCTGAGCTTACTGCACGGCGACCCGGTAAGGCATTGACCGCTCCCCGCCTCTCCGACCAGGTAGGGGACTAAGAATTAAAGTTTACCCCTTCACCTCCTCCCCTCCCCCTTCACATAAAAGCCCTCCAAACTACCTGACTAACATTTAAGCAATGATTTACAGATGTTTAAGTGTCTCCCCGGACTCCGGGAAGGAGGCAGCCGCTACAGTAGTACAGACCTGGGTTGAACGTGGGTCGTTTCGGGTCAAGTTTGGCGCCAAACGTGAGCTTTGGTGTGCAGACGACATCCTGGAAAAAATGGCCGGTTTTCGGAGTTTTTCGGTTTCCGGAACTCCAGATAAAAGGTTGTGCACCTGTACTGGAATCTGGAGCAACAAACAATCTACTGGAGGGACTCAGCAGGTCGAACAGCATCTGTGGAGAAATTGAATTGTTGATGTTTTGGGTCAGAACCCTTATACTGGTGAGTTGGGGAATAGGGCCATACGTGACCAACACCTTGAGTTGCAATTTTTCCCACCCACCTGGGATGTCCCCGAGTAAGCTGGAGCTGGACTAGGGTGGTTCAGTGGAATGGAAGCATTCGTCAATTATTCTTAGTTTTGCCTAAATATTTTTGGGTGTTTGACACAATCTTCCTTTCCAGCAGATTTCCGCCAGTACACAGAAGAGACTTCTCACACTTTGTTTTTTGAGCTAGAGTCCAGTATTATGCACTTTGGTTTGCAGCTGTACCATTCCAATAATAGCAATTCATCATGAATCAATAAAAATCCATTAAAATATATCTAGTTTAAACCAAAATGATTATAGGTGAAATTAACATGTTTGCAAGGCCCTCCAGCTGTGGGAAAAGCTGACTTTTCCCTGGGTACGGTTTTTTTGCACATTTGAAAATCTGAAGAAGGGCCCAACTCGAAATATCGCTTTTCCATTCCCTCCACAGTTGCTGCCTCACCAGTTGACTCCCTGTAGAACTTTGCATTTTGCTCAATATTCCAGCACCTGCGGTTTCTCATGTCTCCATTTCTATGAAGAGTACTTGTTAGAAGAGTGTGTAGACCTATGAAAATTTGCTAAAGCCAGTTAGCCTTAAGACCAGAATGTAGAAACAAGGAACTGCATATGCTGGTTTACAAATCAAATACAAAGTGCTAGAGTAACTCAGCGGGTCAGGCAGCATCTCTGGAGCATAGTGACTGGTGACGTTTTGGGTCAGGAGGCTTTTTCAGACAGATTATGGTGCATAGGGTGGGGGGAGGATGACAGCTGGTAGAGAGGAGGGGCTGGTCTGGCAAGTAATAGGTGTACTTTAATAGAAGAAGGGTCTTGACTCGTAACGTCACCCATTCCTTGTCTCCAGAGATGCTGCCTGTCTCTCTGAGTTACTCCAGCATTTTGTGTCTATCTTAAGTAATAGGTGGACACAGGTGAGGGAACTAAACACTTGCGCGTGGTCCACCAAGGCCTATTGGATATTCCGGTTACTAATCATTTTAACTCTTCTTCTCATTCCCATACTGACCTTTCTGTCCTGGGCCTCCTCCATGGCAAGAGTGAAGCCATACCAAACAGGAGGAAAAGCACCTCATATTCTGCTCAGGTAGTTTACAATCCAACATTGAAAGAACATAGAATTCTCTAATTTTGGATAACTAGCTAAAACCATGCCCCCTCCCCACTCCTCTCTTCCCTGTGCTCCATTTGGACTTACACCATTTTTTGCCCTCCATCCCCACCTTTCCACCTACATTCACAATTCACAACTCTTCAATCCTTATCTCACAATTACTCTTCAATCTTTACCTCGCAGTATTTTTATATCTGACCCTTGTCAACCATGTGAGTATCAACACCCCCCCCCCCCCCCCCCCCCTCTCACCATGTATTCACTTATCATTTGTCAGGCTTTCTCCTTTCAGTTTTCATCCTCTCTCACCATAATCAGTGTGAAAAAAGGTCCCGACTCAAAACATTACCTGTCCATGTTCTCCAGAGATGCTGTCTGACTCGCTGAGTTACTCCAGCACTTTGTTTCTAGCCTCAAGACTAGATTTTTTTGTATAAATAAGTCTCTCTGAAATAAATTCAATTGCACTCAACAGCATGTTTAGTGAATAAGCAGCTTTCACTGAATATATTTCCCACATTACTTGTCAGAGTAAGTAAACTGTTCATTTGAAATGCTGCTTTAACAGGCTACACTGCTGTTAGAAGTATTCTAGTGATGCAGTAGGAATATTCCAATGTAAAACAACTTCTTCAGTGAACTTCATTACTCAAATGATTGGAAAACAAACCTCTCCAACTGGAGCAGCAAGTCAGCATTTTTCCAATTAGAGTACATTGCAAATGTGCTAATGTAATCTGTATGGCATGAATGATGGTTATTTTATTTAGTTTCTTGGCATGCTTTTTGTAAATTCATTCATGCTAGATGGTTATCACTGGAATGCTAGAAGTCATTGTCCATCTTTAATTACCCTGAGAAGATGACAACGAGCTATCTTCTGGAACGGATGCATTTATCATAATGAAGACATTTCCACCACAGTGCTCAATTGAGAATTCAAATATTTAGACGTGACAACAAAGGATGAATCCATTGCGAACCAGGAACATATGTAATGAGGGAAGAGATTAGAGGGTGCAGTCTGTGAGAGTCTAGTGTTTTGGATTAGGATTCGGCATTAGCCAAGGCAGATGGTGTGACTGTACCCCTACAGCCCCTTCGCAGGAATAATCCCAAAACTCGTAGAACCAACTTTGTCACTGATTATCTACTTAACATAGCTTTTTATAGGAATATTACTTCTAGACATTAAGAATGGAAGATTTGAGTAATCTTTGCACATCAGCAAGTTATAGGATTTACATACAGCACTGATGTCTAAGTACGGAGGCATGTGGTGCTTTTCAACTCGATCTCCAAGGAGAACTCTGTATCTCGCCATTATTCCATAAGTGAATTAATTAGGCTTCTCTTGAGTGAATTGACCAAGTCCTGGTTTTGTTTAAAAGCAGATAAATCTGCATGTTTCATTCTCTTGGGAATTTGGTTGAACTTGACTGGTCTAGTTCCAAATAAGATTCACCAGCTGTTAATCCAAACCGTCTGTAATCTTGTGGGATTAGCTTCTATGGTTCGCAGTGATAAATCGGTTGATTTCAAACTTGCGATAACATGCATGTTTTTGGTCATTTGTTTCCAGATTTACTACGACTGTGTTTTGTAAAATGATCTTCTGAGCAAATGAAATATTTCATTTTTCATGCAAGCATCAATAAATTACTTTGTTTATATTTAACAATTTAAAGTCTTTAAAATTCTAATTGTTGCCTCTTATTTAACAGCTGGACATTTGGTCCAAGTCCAATTACCAAGTCTTTCAGAAGGTGAGTGTCCTTTATTCTTGTCATTAAATTTTGCCCACATTCATATGAATGCTAATTTCAACTCTACAGCTGCAATGAGGTGAATTTCCATTGTCCCACTGGGATGAAGACAGAGATGTGTAACGCAAATGTTTTTTTTCATCTTGAAATCAAAAATGGAATTATGGATATAAAACGATTAAAGAGATGGTCCAACATGAAAAATGAACATACTGGACCTTGTGTTGGGAAATTAGCCTGGCCAGGTGACTGATGTTTGGGGATAGAGACCACAACTCTATAAGTTGTAAGATTGTTTTGAATAGGGAGAAGGTTGGACCTTGTTGGAAAATACTAAATTGCAGTCAGGCAAATTACAATGCCTTTAGGCAGGAGCCCAGGAGGGTCCACTGGGTGCAGTTGTTATTGGGCAAAACCAATCATCTGCCTCATAAAAATCCCTTATCCACCTGTAACTCGCCAGGATTTGTCCTGCCTCTCCTCTCTTCAGCTTTCTCCCCATCACGACTAACAGTATGAAGACGGGTTCCAACCCGAAACATCATGTACCCCTATTCTTCAGAGATGCTGCTTGATCTGCTGAGTTACTCCAGCACTCTATGTCTTCTGACGTTTCAGTCTTTTAAAGATCAGGTGATCAAAGTTCAGAACTGGCATGTTCCAGTTTGGAGAAGGGATATTGATGGCAAAGTAAGTGAACCTTGGATGGGCAAAGATGTTGTAAATTTGGCCAAAAAGAAAAAGGAAGCACATGCAAGATTTAAGAGGATGGAATCAGACAGGGCCACTGAGACATATAAAGAACTCGCGTGGGTGATTAGAAGGGCCACAATGTGGGCTCCTGTTCATTGGCGAGACAAAAGCGTAGACTCTGCCACTGTTTTGCTGGACACTTACGCTCGGTCTGCCAAAGCCTACAGGATTTCCCGGTTGCTGGCCATTTTAACTCCCCTTCCTATTCCCATACCCACCTTTCTGTCTTGGGCTTCCCCCATAGCCAGAGTGAGGCTGTTCTTGAACCTGGAAGTCACGGTTCTCAGGCTCCTACACCTTCTTCCCGATGGTAGTAGCACGATGAGAGCATTGTTGGATGATGCGAGCCTTTGATATTTGCTGCGCTTTTCCTGGCAGCACGCCCTGTAGATTTCTTTGATGGTAGGGAGATCAATACCTGTGGTAGACCAGGCAATGTTTACTACTATCTCCAGCCTTCCTCGTTATTTGGCGTTCCAATTACTGAACCAGGCTGTGATGCAACTAGTCAGTTTGCTCTCTACCTTACAGCTGTTGAAGTTTACATAGAACATAGAATAGTACAGCACAAGAACGCCCCCTTCAGCCCACAATTTGTGTGCCAAACTTGATACCTAGTTAAACTGTTTTCATCTGCCTGTACATGATCCATATCCTTATATTCCCTGCACTCCCATGTTTCTATCTAAAAGCCTCATTGATGCCACTATTATATCTGCCTCCACTGCCACCCCTGGAAATGCGTTCCAGGCCCCCACCACTCTGTGTAAAAAAACAAAACTTGTCCCACATATCTCCATTAAACTTTCTCCATCTCAAGGGCCTGTCCCACTTGGCGATTCTTTCAGTGATTTTTGGAGAACATGGATAGTAACGTTCAGGCCCAGACCCTTCTTCAGCTCTTTGCTCTCATTAATGTTGAAAGCAAGATTGTTGGATGGCAACATTCATTCGGATTATCAATCCCTCCTGCACTCTGTCATCATTAACCTGTTATTCTTCCAACAACGACGGCATCATCGACAAATTTAAAGATGGCATTTGAACTGTGTCTAGTTACAATCATTGGTATAGCGAGAGTAGTGCAGGGGACTGAGCACACATAATAGGTACTCCTGTGTTGATGATTATGGAGAAGGAAGTGTTGTTGCCTATTCATTCTGATTGTGGTCTGCCGATGAAGAAGTCGAGGATCAAATTGCATAGGGACACTTTGGAGGAGTTGATCATGTTGAACAGCGAGCTGAAGGTGATGAACAATTTTGCATTTTCGTGCATTGAGTTTTTATATTGTGAGTGCCAGGATCAAGATCAAACAGATTTAAAAAAATAAGCAGAATAAATGGTCAAGATATCTTGACCATTACCTTAGAAAAACTCCCCAGTGGACAATTAGCACTTTCACTCTTACAACAGACACGAGTGCTGTTATTTTCTCAGTCCAAGATAGATTCTAAATTAAAAGCAATATGCTAGAAGAATTCAGCCAGCTGAGCAGCATCCGTGGGAAGAGAAACCAGTCAACATTTTGGGTTATGGATCTTTCCTCGATACATTTGGATCTTTCCTTGGTGGTAGAGTGGAGGGGTGTCATTTTTGAAAGCAGAGCTGAGGGGAGGTTTGAGGTGCAAGACAAAAGAAGATATGGAAATTGGTTAAAACTGAGTAGAAGCAAGAGTAGGCATTTCATACAAACTGGGAGAGAAGGGGATAAGAGCATGATATGGGAAATAATGGGAGAGCAGTTTACCTTAAGTTGGAAAATTCAACATTCATTCCGGATGCCTGCAAAGTGCCTAGAAGGAAAATGTTGTTACTCTAGCTAAAGTTGAACCATAGTGGAGGACACCACAGACTGACTGACAGACTGGAATAAGAGCGGTATTAACAAATAAAGTTACATGAAATGGGAAGCTACAGACTGAGCACAGGTGCTCCACAAAGTGATTGCCCAATCACAAGATTGATTCTATTGCAGTTTCACCATGTGCACAAAATGTTCAGAAAGTCAGGCACAATCGATAGAGGAACATAATTATCCCTCAGATCTGATGAAACATTGACTGCCGCAGACTGCCGGCTGAATTGCTGAGTGTTGCAGCAGCCACGGTATTTTACTTCCAGTAGTAAATGGTTCATTTCCAACACAACGGGGCAAGATAGTGATCAGATGATGCAAACTTTGGCTGAAATATTTACAAATCTGTCCAGTTTTTATTAAACCCAGGAGGCAGTGGTTTCATGTCAAGATCCCCAGATGGGAAAGTTAGGGGTGATCCCTTTGTGGCTTTCCCCACTGTAAGTGTCTGATTTTTTTCTCTTTCAATATACACAAGGGTTTGCTCTGTCAATACTTTACAGGATCTGCCTTATAAACATGCCAAACCTCATGAAAGAACGTCTATCGCAGATGAGAAAACCAAACAGATTTATGTGCATGTTTTGCCTGCCTGTAATTTTGTAATTAACTGATTCTCTGCACAAGAGATGAAAACAATGCTAGTGTGAACGGACACCTAGAAGGGAACATGTGACAAAGAGAGTTAGATATTCTTAAAATAGAAGTTACTTCAGAAGGTCCAGGAATGTACAGGTGAGAAATAATTTTCATTGAGCATCAACTGCAGGCGCAAAATATGAAGCTGGGGTCAGACAGAGAGAAGAATTTTTTTGTAATGAGTAATAGTAATTCCTGAATCAAAAACAACTTGTGTTTGTGTTTTGGAAAGGAGCTCAGGTTACAGCTCCCATTAGATAGTTTCATGAGGAATTTAATAGATGTTCCTTTCACTCTCACATTTGCAACAACTTGTTTTTATACGTTGGTATTGCCCAGAAACTGGAATGCACCTTTTTTTTGGTAAACTAAACATAGTGTTTAGTGCTGCTGTCGGCAACCTAAGCCAATGCTTTGCCTTTAAGGGCTAATGCTTTCACTGATTGCTGCAGCAGGGTTGCAATGTTTTAACATCTCTTTCTGGGTGTAAAACACTTAATGCTGTTGTATACTTGTTTTTGTTTAATTCTATCCAATTTGATCAATTTTAATCCACTGAAAAACTGCAGAATTTATCAAAGTAAATGTGCAACAGTATTTAGAGTGTTTTTCACCAAGAGAGAAATGATAAAACATTGCAACCTGTTGCAATAATCAGCAAAGGCTGACTTTAAAGGTAACGCATGGTGTATATTGTTGGACCGCTGCCACAGAGGAGAAGAAAAATGCAGGAGAGAGGTCACACGGGAAGGAGTCAGCAGAACAATTATAGATGTGTACCAGGCAGTGTTTGTATTGAGGTATATTCCAGGATGGAGGGAGGGTGGAGGTCTTGTATACAAGGCTGACTAGGCCATAGGTGCATGGAGGAGATGAGGCCAATTACCTCCTCCAGGCGAGAGAATCTCCGTTCATTGGAACAGTTTCACAAGAAATGTCACCTTCTCAAAATAGTCTTTTGGTTAACCTCAATGTTAAGATGAGCTGCTCTTTTATTCAGTATACTGTTCTCTCACACTAACAGACCAACAAAAACACTCTTGGTTATACAAATTATCCTCTTTCCACATGCTCATACACAATTCATCACTCCAAGTTCCAGCTTGAGAACCATTACCTCCAGGTTCAAGAACAGCTTCTTTCCATCAACCTTCAGATTCTTGAACCACACTGCCCAACCCTATCTCAGCACCAAATTACTGTGGACTTTGCAGTACCACGGTTGCGCAACGTACTTTGCCTTGCACTTTTACGGTCTGGTTTGCCTAGAAAAAAAAATCAGACCTTCCTACATTTGATCAACAGGTTGGTGCCTTTGATGTCTGCATTTTACATTGCAGCATTTCAAAAGAAACTCCTCATTTATTTTACCTGTCAGTGCCTCAACACAAGCTCCGCTGCCAGATTTAACAATCTTTTGGAATTGTGCAAGTGTTCTAGAAACTGCTTGACAGATCTGTACAAGTCTGGTTGAAATTGCCACTTTTGAATCTTGAAGAAGACAGAGACAAGGACTGATCCATCACAGTGGTGAACAACTTGGCTGCCAGTGCGGAACTGAACGGGTTTACTGTGGTTCGCTGCACTTCACAAGTACATTCTTGTTTTGTGGTGAGGCCTTTGTTGCAGGTTGTTATATACTTGCAGAATCAGAGTTTTTTAGTACATACATGTTTCTGGTTCTCTGAAACAGTGACCCATTTGGTTGCACTCAGTTTTTAAAATGTCAACAATGCTTTCATTTTCACCTTAAAGCCCATGTAGATACGGCTGCATCTCATTTCGGAAAACAATGCAAATTCTAAAATCATTCAGCAGAAAGAAACGGTCAGCAATCCTTCTGTTGCTCTTTTGACCAGCTTAAAATTAGACTCTCCAGTTACAAACTCACTGACCTATTTGTAATAATTTTTTTGAAATATCTTTGTAATAACATTAAAAAAATATTTACAGCAATGATGAACTCTTTAAATATGTGAATTATTATATATGTGAAATATATAAATTGTATGCACACATTTTAATGGTATCGGATCCTGTCAAAAGGTGCAATGCATTTTGAGGATGGGCAGAAGCAATAGGGCCTCAAAAATCTTTCACAGGCCAACGTCCTCCCAAGGCCACACTGCAGCCTCACTTCAATCTGTCCTCTTCAACTGGCCCAAGCAAATCTGAATACACAAAAACTGCAGGTGTTGAACTAAATCTGAGTGTTATTGCACTCACAAATATATGGTACTCATTAAATGTATCACTAAAAGTTAAGGTTTGTCCATTTTAGTGCATCGGATTTTATTGGAATAATAATTATTGCTAAACAATCTCACCGGAACTGAAAATGAACATTTAGAAGTATGAGATCTTATTCAAATTTTAATTAGCCTGGATTTTTAAATTTTGGTTTCATCTTTTCAATGTCTCCTCAATCTCTTAATATCATCTATATTTCAATTCCTGTTAATGACTTGGCATTGAATGAATAATCTGACTACTTCTAATGGGCACAAACAACACACCAAATGTATTGACTGCCTGATATGCAGAGTGTTTCCAGTATCTTCTGCTTTTATTTCAGACGGTCATGATATGGTGATTATATGGTGATCAAGTGCAGGAGACTGGAGGAGATCATCTGAAGACCTTCCAATGCTTTCCCATCTTACACCATTGCCTATTGTGTTTGCTTAGTATTGAGCTACAATTAAATGCTTTTTGAACCGCAACAACTTTGAGTCTGAGAAATATTCGATCGTTAAAGTAGAATGAACAGTGAATGACATTCATTCAAGTTGACCACAAAATATTTGTTAGTGTGCATCCTGGTTGGAAGGGCTTTGTAAAACAAAATGATTTCTCCATGGTAAAGTTATCAGAAGCTAGGATAATACTGTTTATGAGAAAGAAGGGAAAATGGGAAGGAGGAGATTGGAAAATGACAGCAATGAACTGACTAGATGGATGAAAAGTTAATACAATTTTGGGGGACTTTTCTGAGTAAGTTAAGTTTTATACATGTGTTAAACAATTTTGGGAATGTAATTGTGTCAGTAAAATGACTAAAAATGACAAATCAATAATCTTTCCTAGGACTTTCTTGGATACTCACATGAGCACTTTTGTTTAGAATTGAATAGCTGATTTCATCAATGTAACTTGTAAATCATGGTTGGTTTTCTCAATGGCTATTATTCTGGCTTTCATTTCTTGTCATTTATCTCTCAGGTGACAGATCATGCCACAACAGCACTGCTGCATTACCAGCTGCCTCAGATGCCAGATGTGGTGGTCAGATCTTTCATGGTAAGTGATACAACGTCAAAAAAATTCATGCATGTAATGCAACCCACAGTGGGGCTTAGTACCTCTGAAAATTAAGCACTCTACATGAACATTGAAGGTATTGAGCTCTGAAATGTTTGCTGTTTGTCAGTCGCCATTGTGGCATTTTACTACATAATCTCAATAAATGGGTGTTGAAGAGAGATTAGCGTCACCAGACTCTCCATTCCTCACACTCAAATGGATGACAGTTCGTAAAACGCTCTGACAGTGTACAGAAAATCTGCTGTCATCATCACATTACCTGTCCAGTGCCGAGAAATTAAATGTACCAAAAGAAGATGCGAAGTGCTGGAGTAACTCAGCAGGTCATGCAGCATCTCTGGAGAATATGGATAGGTGACGTTTGGGTCAGAGCCCGTTTTCAGACTGGTTATAGGGGGTGGGGGGAGAAATAGATGCAAGTCCAGATGGGACACAGGGGAGAAGGGGGGGGGGGGGGGGGAAGAATAGAGTGGGTGAAGGTTTGTAGTTACCTAAAATTGGAGAATTCAATGTTTATATCATCGGGGTTGTAAACTACCCAAGCGGAGTATGAGGTGTTGTTCCTCCAGTTTGTGTGTGACCTCACTCTGGCAATGGAGGAGGCCAAGGGTAGGAAGGTCAGTATGGGAATGGGAAGGGGAGTTTAAATGGTTAGCAGATGCAGTATGCCTTGGTGGACCTTCCGCAAGTGTTCGACGAAACAGTCACCGAGTCCATACTTTGTTTCACCGATGTAAAGGAGGCCACATCGCAGGAGGTTAGAGAGGTGCTTGCAAACCTCTGGCTCACCTGGAAAGACTTCTGGGGTCCCTGGATGGAAGTGAGGGAAAAGATATTAGGACAGGTGTTACATTTCTTGCGGTTGCAGGGCCAAGTATATGGGGAGTGGATTGTTTGGGTGGGATGAGTGAATTAAGGAGTTGCAGACATAGCAGTTTTTGCGGAAGACGAAAAGGGTATGTGAAGATATAGCAGTCTTTCCAGATGAGTCAACGGTTCAAGGGCACATCCTCGAACCTCATCTACTAAAACAGGTGTTCCTGATGTGGCCTCCTGTACATCAGCGAGACCAAGCGTAGATTCGGTGATGGTTTTGCCAATAGGTGCTCAGATGAGCCAATGCCAAAGGGAATCTCTGGGTTGCTAACCATTGTAACTGCTCTAACCATTCTCATGCTGACCTTTCTACCCTGGATCTCCTCCTTTAGTAGAATGAGGCCACATGCAAACTGGAGGAACAACACCTCATATTCTGCTTGGGTAGCTTACAACCCAGCAGTATGAATACTGAATTCTCCAAATTTAGGTAACTTTAAACCCCTCCCCGGTCTTCACCCCTCTTTCTTCCCCCTCTCCCCTGTTCCACTGAGCCCCACCTGGTCTCGCACCTATTTCTCTCCTTCCACATACATTCTTTCCTCTAGCTTCATAATTCGCAACTCTATCCCTTTTGACTCACTGTGTCACTCATTCTGTTTTCATATCTGGCCTCCGTCCACTATTGGCCCATCAAAACCATGTCTCATCTCTATCAACCTATTACCTGTCAGGTTTTGTTCTGCCCCCCTCTCTTCCAGCTTTCAACCACACACACACACACACACACACACACACACACACACACACACACACACACACACACACACACACACACACACTCACACACACACACACACACACACACACACACACACACACACACACACACACACACACACACACACACACACACACACACACACACACACACACACACACACACACACACAAAAAATAAGGGTCTGACCCACACCTACATGATCATTCTATGGCAGCTGTAAAAACCAATTAAACGTTACATTTCTTATATTCAAACCTGATGCCTCGCTTTTTACTACTTCACTTTAAAGACTATCCATTCATCTTCATCGCAACTGTTTGATGTTTGACATCCAAGCGAGTAGTTCATAGTAGTGTAATTTTAGCGTCTGATCTTAACCATTAGTTCTGCATGTTAAACTTGTGACAAAAATGTTTCTCTAATTGCTGATACTTTCTTGATTATCCAGCATACAGTATAAAAGGATTGGATGGTTTGGGTAGGGATACTTTATTGCAGATACTCAAATCAAAATAACTTGGAGAAATGAAGTGCAAGAATCTTTCAAGACTGTAAAGTTTTAAATGGTCACCTTTAACTTTGGATCCTTTTGTTTTCTGAATTTATGTGGTTCGATCAGAAATTTATTTTCTATTTAAGGCAAATTGAAATCACCTCATTGCAAGTTAAAGAACGGCTAGACTAGTTTGCATTCTGGAAGTCTCTCGCCAGAATAGTTGCTTCTTGTTTGTATCGGGATGAGCATGTCAGCTGCTAACAAAGTACTACAGATTAGATAAATGTCCTCTTGCTGGGTTACATGGTAGCATAGAGCTGCTTTACCAGGCTGCATACTCCTTTGGTTACTATAGATATCCTAAATTCCTCAAGGAAATCCGCGGGTTGGTGTTAGTTTAGAGATACAGCATGGAAACAGGCCCTTCGGCCCACTGGGTTCACGCCGACAAGCGATGACCCATACACTAGTTCTAACCTACACACTAGAGACAATTTACAGAAGCCAATGAACCTATAAATCTGCACGTCTTGGAATGTGGGAGGAAGTGCCCAGAAAAAACCCATGCGATCACAGGGAGAATGCACAAACTTCGTACAGACGGTACCCATAGGCAGGTTAGAATCCAGGTCTCTGTAGCTATAAGGCAGCAATTCTACTACTGCGCCGCCCCTACAAATTTAAGATGTGTTTCTGTCTTTAGGCCATTCAGTAATAATTATCCTAATTATCCTATTCTGCTTGGAATTTGCTGGATGAATACATCCACAAAAATCAATTTAAATGTGGGGATGGGGTTGAAATATATTTCCTGATATATCAAAGCTAAAACCTTCCTCAGATAATTTAATGGTCAGCTTTAAAAATATATACAACGTACAAGATGTGTTCTTCCATCAGCACCTGGTGGAGAGGTTGGTGATGGTACAAAACAGGCAGATACATTATGTTGTTCAAGAAGGAACTGCAGATGCTGGAAGATCGAAGGTACACAAAATTGCTGGAGAAACTCAGCGGGTGCAGCAGCATCTATGGAGCGAAGAAAGATACATTATGTTCATGTTCTCATCTTCAAAAAGACCATGTTGCTGTACTAGTGACATGGCTAATGCAGGCATTCAATCTGAGATATTTTAAAGGAAAACACGATTATTTCATGCTATTTTCATTTCAGTGGCTCCACATTTAATAACAATCTCATCTGCAAGATTAAATCATAGCAGTTTCAGGTCTTTGGCGAAGTCCCTCTTTTACCAACAGGGTCCTTAAGGGCTTTAGTGAAACTCATCTTTTCACTAGCATTTTGCTTCAGATGGATATATAAGTTATTAATGAGTTTTTCAGCTGAGTCGCACAGATAAAACAATTAATTAAAAACAGCTTTATAAGTAATAAACACCCCCAAATTTGAAAACAAATGGGATTTATATTTTTCAGCTGTGCTGGCTCTGTTATATTGGGTATTTATGGACATGTATCTATCCATATATTACTAAAACTCTCATCTTGTCTGTCTGGATGGTCCTGAAATTACACCAAAATGGTACACGGTAGCGCTGCACTTTTTGGCCCACCTTTACTCACCATTTTCCTGGGGTGTGGTGCATCAAGTTTCATTCAGATTGATAGAATAATTTACAAGTTATTCACATTTTAAACTTTACAAAATCCAGTTTGAGAAAAATCACTTGAACCTGCACTGACAGTTAGCAGGGTATGATGTCACAATGGGATCACATTTACATAAACTGTCCGTCAGCAGTGTTCCACCCCACAATTACATCACAATGGAACCTCATTTACATTAAAAAAAAACAGCAGCTTCCACCTCGCAATGACATCAAGGGTGGTAGGGAGGGGAGAGGGATTATGGAGGGAGGGAGGCAGGGAAGGTTAGGGTGTGTTGTATCAGGTTTCATTCAGATTTATGGTATATGACGTTATTCACATTTTAAACTTTACAAAATCCAGTTTGAGAAACGGGTGCCACTTGGTCTAGTTAAATATAAAATGGATGTAATATTTTATAATTTTCACCAATATTTGTATCAATACAACCCAGTACTCTGATTTTGAAAATCAGTCCATAGTAATACATTTGAAAATTTTAAGACAAAGCCCGTTTTGTTTATTATCCTAAATAGATAGATGTAGTGTGCAGGAAGGAACTGCAGACACTGGTTTAAACTGAAGGTAGGCACAAAATGCTGGAGAGCAGGAATAGGTGACATTTCGGATCGAGATCCTTCTTCAGACTAATATAGTGATTTAGTCTTGTGTTTGACTCGCTTGCCACTATTTGGGAAATACTATGTTTCATCATGGAACAGATTGCTGCCTTCCAGCCAATTACAGATCTCATCTCATCACATTAGTAGAGTTCCCATCCACAGTATCCAACCTCACGATGCCTCAATCCCACACTGCCCGCTTCTGCACCATACCTAAGCTCCATGACAGGCCCGTTGTTTCTATCTGCTCATGCCCACCGGTACTTATTTCTTTGTACCTGGACTCCATCTCCTCCCATTATCCGGTCCTTTTTCACTTATACTACTGCACCTCTCATGCTCTCCACCTTTTCAATAACTTCCAATTCCCCCGTTCCAACTGGCTCATCTTTAGCATGGATGTCCAGTCTCTGTACCTCCATCCCCCTTCAGAAAGGTCTTTGAGCCTTCCATATCTTTCTTGAAGAAACACCTCTAAACTAATCTCTAAACTATCTCTAAACTAAACTAAACCCAACCAATTCTCCTGTATGAACATTCTCATCTCCTTGGCAGAACTTGCCCTTGCCCTGAATACCATCTTTTTTTATTCCTCCCACTTTCTGCAGATCAAAAGATAGCCACGACACTCACATGTGCTTTAGCTAGTCCTGTTTCTTTGTTAGTTGCAAGGAACAGTTCTTGTTCGCAGTCTGTTTTGTGCACTCACCCAATCCCAACCCCAACAATCGCTGTTGTTTTCTGCACTCAACACCACCTACTTCTTGATATCAATATATCCTTAGTATTAGTATACCTATACTGATCTCACAATCACCATTCCTTATCCTTGATGAATAATGATACAAAGTACTCTTTACATTAGCTCCAGGCGAAAGTTCACATATTTATTCTAGAGTGATCCTACCTTTTCCCCAGCTCCCCTCTTGTTTTTAGTCCTACTCACCAAGGATATTTCATGTTTTCTTTTGGCCTCCAGATACCCTATTTGAGTTATTTCATGCTACCTTTATTTTCCTTATGTGATTTCAGTTCCTCAAGCTTACATACAGTGCCCTCCATAATGTTTGGGGCAAAGACCCATCCTTTATTAATTATGGAGTGCACTGTATGGTTATTTTTCCATTTTTATAGCATCTTGCACATTTACAACATCTCTCATCATCCAGGGTTCCTGAACCTTGCCATCCTTGTCTTTTTTCCACACTGGAATATGCCAGACCTGAATTTTGATCAACTGATCTTTCACCTTACCTATCCCCTCCACCCTCCTCCTCCCATCTGATTCTATCTGCCCACCATCCCCTCCTATCTGCTTCCACCTATCACCTACCAACCTCTGTCCCACATCTCTACTCTTATCTACTGGCATTCCTTTCTCCTCCCGTACAGTCCCTATGCAGAATCTCAACCCAAAACAGCGACATACACATTTACCTCCACAGCTGCCATTTGACCCACTGAGTTATTATAGTGTTCTGCTTTTTGTTCCAGATTCCATCAAGTTTCACACAATCCTTCTGTACTGAGGCCATAAACTTCTTTAGAACTTGGTTCTCTTTTTTTTAAACTTGCTTTACTGGGGAATGTTATGCATTTTAACATTTTGATTAAGTAGCTTTCCTGTGGAGTTGATTAAACACTGTGTAATGAGCAAGATGATTAATGGACCGTGTTTGTACCTGCAAACTTGAGCAAAATAAAAATCACCATTTTGATTACATATCAATCTCCACCAATTTTTGCGTGGTACCAGAATAAAACAGATCCTTTAAAACACAGCATTTTAGTTGTGTTCACATAAATATTGAAGCACGGGCTTAATCCTTCCTCTGACCTTTCACGCTGGTAAAGTAGAACTCATCATGGGTGCAGTGAGCTGGGAATTTACAAAAAGACAGGTGTTGCAAATGGCATCTTCCAGTCGATCCTGTGCGGCTGCTGTATTTTAATTTGTGATATTTCAATATTGGAGATCTATAACAGAGCTTGAGTGGAAGCTGTTATCCTTGTCTTAAAACTGAGGAGCTGGAAGTTCTCATTTTGAGTGAAGCGTAACAATCAATGTTACAATTGAAAAATTAAAATGCAATTATATATTAAAACTACTGATCACGTGTTACTCTGATTTTTTTTTCCAGACTTGGTTGCGAAGTTACATTAAGCTATTCCAGGCTACGTGTCAGCGGTGTGGAAAATTTCTTCAGGATGGATTGCCTCCCACGTGGAGAGACTTTCGCACGCTAGAGGCCTTTCACGATACTTGCAGGCAGTAACGTTCAACTCCTGGTCTAGTTATTAAGGATCATATCGGGAAATTGTGGCATGTACAGCACAGGAAATGAAGGACAGTCAGTCAACAAGCCTAGTTTAAATGAATTCCTGAGGGTAGAATGATTCCTCCAACATCTTTCTATTCAGGCAAAAGTATTTTATTATAAAATACATCAAAATGATAGAAACAGTGGGACATTCAGATAAGGTATGTAAATGATTAGATTTAACATTTTTATGGGTACATTTTAAATCATGGTTTTCATGTGTGCATTAGGACTTTTTTAATGCATTTTGTTTTTTCTGTTCCCACATTCACATCACGTTCCTTTATTTGAGAGAAGGGTCAAGCTGTCTTACCAGTATTCTTGGCTGTCTCAGTGTATGCACTGATCAAATAAGAAATTCATAAAGCTCCCATTTAAATGTCCAATCATTAATGTTTACAGCAACATGTTGCCTAGGGTTGTGTCCTCTTGTTCTTTTTTACTTTGCTTTTTGTCACAAACGCTTGGGTCAGATCTTGTTCTCACATCTCACCATGAAATTGAAATTCACTTCTCTGTAGTATTTTTTATTTCATCAGCTAAACTAATTATAATATATACCATTCTGGAGATTGCAGCCTTGTCTGTTGCAAAACTCAAGTTAACATCTCATCCTCAACTTCAATTTCAACACTCCTATTAAAGAAATTTGAGGGAGGGGAGAACAAAACTGAGAAATAGATGAAATCTGATCAGATGTTCCTGTGGAACAACAACCTTTCTTCATTTGCATTTCATAATTAGGTTGTTAAATCTTAACATTTATTGGTTCAAACAAAAAGGTGAAGCAGCTCTTATTAGGAAACATTAACACCATTTCCCTCTCCACCAATCTTTCTTTGTGATAGGGAATGTGTGTTTTTAAAGGTAGAGGTGATTAAATAATCCAATGGACAGTTGATAGATGATGAATAAAGAATAACTGAGTTTGTTTATTCAAATGCTATTTTTGTAATTAAAATTCCTTACATTTTGGTTCTGAGATGAAATGTTTGATTTTATTGACATTTTGAACATAAATACCAGCGGGTGCTAATAAATCACAAAAAGCCTATAGTGTTTTTAAGAAATTTTGAATTGAAGATAAATATTCCAAAATCTAAATTTTACATAATGAAAACAAGTTAGGTTGATGCAACATTGGTGTCATCTATATGGAAAGCCACCAACATTTGTTTCTAATTACAAAAGTGCTGTAGATGCGTGGCATATGGAACGATTGAAAGTGCTAGTGATGTTCAAACAGGTCAGGCAACATCAGCAGAAATAGAATAACCCTTCATTCAAAGAGTTTGTATTTTACAGATACCAACCAAAATCTGCAGCTGCTCTCCCAAGTATAGATTCCACTATCACAACAGTGACCCTTCACTGAGCGTTCCCGTTAAGCATTTTCTGCTGCAGTGAAGGGTCACTGTTGTGATAGTGTATTGTTGTTTGAGGATTGATGTTACTTCCAATATTAAAGCGATCAGTATCTAATCAAACCTATATCTGGAGTAAATAACTCTCTTCATCTCTCTGATATCTCTTTTCTGTGTCAATCAAAGTCGGTGCAGATTTGTAGCTGTATTATGTACTGAGTTTAACATTTGTGCATAAAGAGTAGTACATGTCATATTACTCATTGAAATCCAGTGGTATTAGAAGCACTTAAGTGAATATAATGATGATGACTTGTTTCCCTAATCGGGACAGCTGCTGTTAATCTGGTTCAGTCATGGTCTGTCATTTGAACTCTCAATTAATTGAATGTGAAACATTTGACCATGATTGCAGTGTCAGTCGCGGGTGCCTAGAGAAGCAGCTTGGCTGTCTCCAGTACTTGTGTACCACAATCAAGTCCCCATGTCCTCCCACAGGAAGAATGTACAATTATTGTAATAACATTATTATATCAACAAAGACATCTGCTCAGTAAAATTGTAGAGGATAGAAAATGATCCAAATCTCTTGCAAGTTTCAAATTCATAATCTTCTGGTGATTAATTTTGGCAATAATTCAGTTCAATTCCTGCCCATAGTTCAATAATCTTTATATGAAATGAGTCAGAAAAAGGTTAAAATCCATGGGATTTAATTATCAAACTGACCAGAGATAAAATTTGCAATATGGAATAATGCCTCAAGAAGCATTAGAATCAGTCCATTCAGCTCAGAGGTTCTCTGGAAGGAGTGAATGCAATTAAGACGATAGCCCGACAATTTAGTTTTATTGTTATCTCCCTGACAGGTTTTTTTTTGCTAACATTTATTGGAAAAATGGTTCAGTGCTAATAAATCTGTTATAAGCAAGTAATTGCAAAATCAACAGCGCCAAGGTTGTTAATCATGAATTTTCAATCTATTTACCTGGTTCTGTGCAGTTCTGATACATTAGGGCGTGACCAATGTCTAACTCCAGTGGAAGCAGAATTTGAAGGTCCCAGATTTTGCAGTCAAAGTGCTTGTGAGACTGAAGGTACACTAGCAAACGCACAGCACTGCAATGTTAGGCAGATACCACTTTAAAAGCGGTAAGTTGTAGCACTCTGGTCTACAAGCATCTTGCTGTTTGCCATATCATTATTATGCTTTGACCAGCATGATGTTGCTATGTTTACACGGTCGAAACAAGATGAACCTGCCACAAAAAGCTGTCATTGCAAGTCAACTAATCCTTTAATAATGTGATAGTTTTTAATTAACTACTAATCAAATGTTTAATTGCTGAAGGTTTCAAGATACTAAATTTAAAATTAAATTCTTAACTTTTGTCACAACCTTTCATTCAATCACATTTTCAAGATTCCTTTTTCTCTGCTCCTGCTTTGAGATTAAATTCACCCAGAATAATAATTTTCAGTGCTGAGCCTTTGATATTTTAGTGAGGAGATGCAATATAATGGTTCAGAATGATGGGGCCAGCTGTGTTTATGAATGCTGCCTGCAGTGTCCACCCTGGCTATGCATTAAACGCCAGTACGCTTATCCAAAGTAAGATACCAAATGCCCTGTTACCTCACATGATATCATCACTTGCTATGTTGGATTATCATCAAAGCTGAAGAGGAAAGGGAAAATGATTCATGTTCGGCATAGCATTTCTGTTTCTGTTTGGGGCCGTGATGCAATAGATAATAGGTGCAGGAGTAGGCCATTCAGCCCATCGAGCCAGCACCGCCATTCAATGTGATCATGGCTGATCATCCCCAATCAGTACCCCATTCCTGCCTTCTCCCCATATCCCCTGACTCCGCTGTCTTTAAGAGCCCTATCACACTCTCTCTTGAAAGTATCCAGAGAACCGGCCTCCACCGTCCTCTGAGGCAGAGAATTCCACAGACTCACAACTCTGTGTGAAAAAGTGTTTCCTCATCTCTGAACTAAATGGCTTACCCCCTATTCTTAAACTGTGACCCCTGGTTCTGGACTCCCCCAACATCGGGAACGTATCCTGCCTTTAGCGTGTCCAAACCCTTAATAATCTTATATGTTTCAATAAGATCCCCTCTCATTCTTCTATTCCAGAGTATACAAGCCCAGCCGCTCCATTCTCTCAGCATATGACAGTCCTGCCATCCCGGGAATTAACCTTGTGAACCTACGGCGGTCCTGATGCAATATAGGTTCTTGTAAAGAAGCTGGAGTGGATTGAAGGGAAGGGGATTATAGGGTGTGTTGGTTACTGAATGCAGTTCAGCATTATCATGTCATAAAGTAACCTTTCACTCTACGAGTGAAGCTTCTATCACCTCTGCCTTAAAAATATTCCATCATTCTATGAGAAAAGAAAGTCTCATCTCCTTCTTAATATGGTGATTCTGAATTCTAATGGAGATTCATGAGACAGCAAATGCTAGAATTTGGAGCAACAAACAAACTGCTGGAATAACTCAGTGAGCTGAGCATCTATGGAGGCAAAGTGAGGGTCATTGTTCAGGTTGCGGTCCTGATGCAGGATCCCAACCTGAAATGTCAACCATCACGTTGCATCCACAGATGTTGCTTCACCTGCCGGTAATTCAAATTTCTCTCTCTCACAAAAGGAATTTCTCTCACAAAAGGAAACACTTGATTGCTTTTAAATTGAATGTGATAAAACATAATTTTTATTTTGGTGACTGGCATCTAGGAATCCTGGTAAATATAAAATCAATGGGTATCAAGGGGCAAACACTGCAATTGTTGCAATTATATCTTGCACAAAGAGAACTATTAGGTCAATCATCACATTCCCAGGACATCGTGGCAGAAGATGCTTAGGGTCTGTACAGGATCCTGACTTGTAAAAATACTTGTGTTACTTTGTTGTCGTCAAATCTATCTTTCAGAACTTTCTCCCCGAGAGCACTTCTTGTTCCTTAAGCAGAATAGTAAGAAAGCTTCAAGAAGGGCAAACTATATGTAGCTGCTTCATCAATGACCTTACTTACTCAAATTCAGAAACGGAAATATTTGCTGGTGATCACAGTACTCAGTTCCATTTGCAACTCCACATTTGGCCCATTTCTGCATGCAGTAAAATCTAAACAACATTCAGGTATAGAGTGACGGGTAGTATTCAGGCTGCAGAGATGCTAGTTAATGACCATGTTCATCAAAGGGAATTTTAATGACCTGTTTTTGACATTCATTAACTTGACAATGGCCACGTACCCATCATCAACGTTCTGGGGCTCACCTCTCAACAGAAATTCACTGGACCAGCCAAAAAAATATTGCTCCTGCAAATGAGTAGGTCAGAGACTATATCATGGTGAGTAATGTAGCATACGACACCCAAAACCTTTTCACTATCTACAAGACCAATGACAGAAGTGCGATGGAACACTCCCCAGCTGCCTGGATGAGTGCAGCTCCCAACGTTTTCAAGAAGCACCTCAACATCGTGGACCAAGCAGCCCTTGTGACGCATTCCATCAGGCACTCTAAGCATCCCTTTCCTCCCTCTGGTGCATGGCGTGCACTACATTTGCTCACTTTGGCTTCTTGATAGCAGCTTACCCGCAACCAACATCAAGAATGACAATTCCCAGGAACATGGGAATGCCACCACCTCAATGTTTCATTTCGAGTTGGATATCATACTGACTCGGAAAAATATTCACATTCTTTTATTGTTGCCAGGTCTAACTTATGGATATTTCTCATCAACATATTAGGCAGGAGATCAGGAGGATACACTGGGAGCAGTTGTTATTGGATAAGTCCACTTATGTTGTTTAAAGATTTGATTGAAGTTCGGAACCGACATGTTCTAGTAATGAGGAAGGATAAGAATGGCAACATAAGGGAACTTTGGGTGACCGAAGATGTTGTAAATTTGGTCAAAAAGAAAAAGGAAGTTCAAGCACAGTTTAAGAGGATGGAAGCAGACAGGGAATTTGAGGGATATAAAAGAAGGAGGAAAGAACTCAAGCGGGTGATAAGAATGGCCAAAAGGGGCCACAAAATGACAATCACAATAATACTTTATTAGCCAAGTATGTTTTGCAACATACGAGGAATTTCATTTGCCAAGTCAATCATAAAAATGAAATCAAATCAGATGGTCGTTAGTTGCTCGTTGAGGGATCTCTCTGTGTTTAAGTTGTCTGGTGAGTTATCTGTATCATAATAGTGATCATGCTTGTAAAGTATGAGTAAGATTGTAAAACAAGTATAATGTTAAGGCAAGGAAAGTAGCCTGAGTTAATGTGGATATTTTCCTCTTGTCTCTTTCTACACTATCTAACATCAGAAAGATAATACCAGCTACCTCAAGAGACTGTACTGTATTGTTAGCACAGAAATGCACCTTGTGCCAATGAAAATAAAACATCAAACACAAAACAAATCTGCAGTCTGACAACCAAGGGTAGTTCTGGCTCTGCTGAGTGTTTTGAAAGCGGTGGACCAAACATTTATTTAATTCAGAGTAGATGCTGACAACTAGACCCCAGAGGGTAATGTTATTGGGAAGGGATCTCAGATCGTGATGTTTCATTGTTTTTCATGTATTCCGACGAATGGTCCAATACTAGAGGGGGAAAAAAATCTGAAGTTATACAATCATTCTTTCCTGCTTGAGACTTGGATTCAACATACATTTCCAATCAATTTTATAGATCGAATGAGTTGTGAAGAAATTATCCATTGGAAATAAAAGTGATGAAAAGATGTAGTTCTTGCATGGAACTTCAAAATGCTGGTTTATACCAAAAATTGACATAAAATGCTGGAGTAACTCAGTGGGTTGTGCAACATCTCAGGAGAAAATGGATAGGTGCCATTTCGGGTCAGGACCCTTCTTCAGACATTTTTAGTCCTAGCAGAACGCATGGAACAAGGAGGAGATCTGCCCCAATAATTTAATGATCTTCAGCATCGGTGGAAGCTATCAGGCAGCAACTTAAACATCATTTGAATTATGTGACAAAAAGCAGCATTACAATTTTATACAGTATGAAAAAAACATATTTTATCTTTCATTATAGTTTACTTATAGCTAAGAATTTATGATTATGTATATCTGTATATCTATAAAAAACATTAAATTTGTGTCTAATATAAATCAAATTTTGGACATGCAACCTTGACTTCAGTTTGAAATGGTGGCACTTTACCTGTATGTTTATACTACAGGGTGCAAAAGTGCAAAAGTCTCTAGTGACATATACTGTTCACTTTTTAGCAATTTGGCAGAGCTCTGACAAAGTTCTGACTGAAAAATTCTCCCAGAAATAACTCACATTTTGACTTTCCACTGATATCATTTAATCGAACAAAGGCAAGTTTATGCATGCTAAAAACCTTGAAAGGCATATTGACACCTAGCTCAAAGGAGGCATATTGCTCACACGTCATGATGTCAATTTGCAAGACAATTTACGTTCCCTGTCCTATTTGTGCATGGAGCGTTCAGTGGAGAAGAACCTCTTTCCCTTGCTAAAGTCCCATTAACAGTTCAACTCGGAATTTAAATATTTCAATCCAATTGGATTTGCATTTTATAGATCATCTCATTTAAAAGGAACAGGTGGCCAAGTGCCCTCGAGAGAATACAACTCCTTATTTCATGCTTGAATTTTGCTCCAGTTAGTAGGATGCAGTGTCTGGTGTATGCCTTGCTTTTAGAATAGAAGGACAAGTCTGTCGGTATAAGTTTGTAGCCTGGTTAACTATCTCCTTGCTTTCCTGATTCTTCCCTCTCTTTTCCAATTTGCATTTATCATATCTATTTAATGCAGATAAACTCAAGGGAACAGTTACTATTGCATCAACTTTTGGGTTGTGGTAATGAAAAAGGTTAACAAATCCTTTTTTTATTGGAAGGTGAAGCAAAGCAAATAAGAGTTTAATTAAAAGGCTGAGATTTTCACTGAAAGAACATTTTCCTGGCAATATTAGCCCAATGTAGCAGTGGTGGTTTTAATTTTCTATTCCCAGCCCTGCCTGCAGACTCATGCATTTTTCATCGCTGTTCACAGCTCTTTCTTCCAGTGCTGTGAATGGTATTGATTCCATGATTAAGGCATCAACCTTCAGTAAACAGCTTCATTTTCTGCTTTGAGAGCCCCCCCCCCCCCCCCCCCCCCCCCCCCCCCCCCCCCCCCCCCCCCCCCCCCCCCCCCCCCCCCCCCCCCCCCCCCCCCCCCCCCCCCCCCCCCACACACACACGCACACACACACAACTTTGCAGGACCAACACCCCACTACCATTCCACAACTCCCTTCCAAGTCACACCCACTGGTGTGTTCTCTTAAGATTTTGAAGACTCAGCACTGCTGTGGTCAGTGCTTCAACCGGGATGATTTGTGCTAACGCATGTATGTTTATGCAAGGTAAAACTGCCGCAGTGAATCTTTTCCACTCTCAATGCATGCTCCAGGTAGTGGCCATTTGGCGACTGTCAAAATATATCCAGCAAGGGAAAACCAACCTCAGTGTTAATCATGGAGATGACAGGTTTGTGAGTTTTAACTAATAAAGAAAACATCCATTATGTTTCTGCCTTCATTACAAGCAGCTGCATCTGGAAGTAATTCACTGTGTGAGGAGCCCTGACGTGTTTGTGAAATGTGATAGAGTGCTTTATAAATCCCTCTTTTTCCCTTTGCATATAATTTTTCCTGTTTCCATATTTCATCGAGTTCAAGGTCTTGAGTTCAAACATGGAACTACAAAGAAAAACAGCAAATGTCTAAGTTCTGAAATGAGATAGAAAATACTAGGAAAGCACCAGCAATCTATCAGCGGAGAGGACAGGTTTTATTAGATCAGGCCCCAGACTATTTAGTATTTCTTCTATTCCAGACAGAGACTGTGCATCATTTTGTTTGGCAGCTGCTCTGTGTATCTCTCTGTAGTATTTATTATTGGACGGATTCATCACTTGTTACTTAAATTTCTATGTACACCTCACAAAGGTTGAATTGCTGATCTTCCAATCTACCCCATTGCAGCACTTGGACTTTTTCTAATCTGCACTGTATCTATGCTGGAATCTGAACCAATAAGCAAAGTGCTGGAGCAACTCCATGGGTCAGGCAGTACCGAAGGATCTGAAATGTCGTCTGTCATCCAAACTTGCTCCATAGATGTCTGATGTGCTGAGTTCTTCCAGCCCTTTGTGTTTTGATTTTTCTCTTTTCCATTTCTGATGAAGGTTCTTGGACATGAATCATTAACTGTTTCACTCTGCGCATATGCTACCTGACCAGCAAAATATTTCCAAGATTTTCTGTTTTATTTCAGGTTTGCCAGCATCTGCAGTTTATTGATTCAGTGCTATGAAGTTAAAGAAAATGAGCTGGTACCTCAGTATAGTCTCACGACGCAAGTCTAGGAGGGGTAATCTAGCCCAAATCTGTTTCACATGTTAACCTGTTTGAACATTAGTTGAATATTGTAAATTCTCTTGATTACATGCATTTTACCTTTAGGAGCATAAATTCATTTTGAGAAAGTTGCAGCAATTTCCAGGAGAAATAAATTTGAGTTTGAAAATGGAATTCGAAAGTAGAGAAAATGTTGACTCCCAACATGTTAAATATTTGGCATTTGTCAATTCAAGAAGAAAAAGGAACGTAAGTTTAATTGCCATGTATAGGATATTGCTATGTATGACATTGAAATGAAAATTGTTAAGTGTTTAAAGTCACATCATGCATTAGTGTTCTTGTTCGCTGAAGAAAAATGGGATGCCATCACCTTAGGGCTAACCTTGAGTCTCAAAGTCCACTCCTGGATGATGGGGAAACTAATAATCCCAGTTTTGAATCTTGAAGATAACATGGTGAGGATGTGCCCACTGCATTTTCAATGAAAAAACAGCCATTTCTGAGGTGGAGTTTGTCAGGAGCTATGCAGGGTCTAGATAGCTGCATACTTGTGACATGGGTAGCAGTCTGATGATGAGCTATTGATCTGTGACAGAATGAATATTTCAGTAGTGTAAGGTTGAACAGGCAAAACTAATCTTCAGTTGAAACGCAGATAAGTCAGTGGAACTAAACGTTCTCTCAGTGTAACTCCACTCAAGCAGCAATGTGTATTTTTCCCATTACCCTGCTAACCTTTATCCAAAACTCCTTCACCCAAGCAGAGAAACCACTAATGATCAGGCTAAAGGTGAATCTAATACTTCTACCATAAAGGAATGTTTTAGTCTTTAATGTTTTTTTATAATTGCAGAAAATTATCCGCTTTTCAATATAAAAGGCTACCCTAGTTGAAATTCATCAGTCCTCAAATTCTACACTAAAACAGTTAAATATCTCAAGGCAGACCACAGAAATAGGTAGCTGTATCACATACAAATTTGATTTTGATTTTTGAAGAAGTAACACAAAAGGTTAACAAAAGGCCAAGGCCTAGATGTTGTGTAAATGGATTTCAGGAAGGCATTTGATAAGATTCCGCATCATAGGCTGCTCTGGAACGTTAGATAACTAGGAATTCAGGGAAAGCTAGCCGACTGGATAGAATTTTGACATCAAGGAAGGAAACAGAGGGTGGTGGTTAAAGGTTGTTTTCGGACTGGAGGCCTGTGACTAGTGGTTTGTCTCAGGGATTGGTGTTGGGCCCATTGTAGTTTGTGGTTTATATTAACGATTTGGATGAGAATGTAAAGGGCATGATTAGCAAGTTTGCAGACAACACTAAAGTGAGTGGTAGTGTAGAGAGCAAAGATGGTAATCAAAAAATTACAGCAGGATCTTGATCAGTTGGGCAAGTGGGCTGAGGAATGGCTAATGGAGTGTAATGCAGATAAGTGTGAGGTGTTGCAGTTTGGGAAGTTAAACCACGACTGGGACCTAAGTGAATGGCAGGGCTCTGGGGAGTGTAGTAGAATAGCGTAGCAATGTTACAGCATTTTGAGATTTTAAAAATCAAGTCTGCAACTTATCCCATCAGATAAAGCACAAAAAGAAGTTTAATTTGACACCTAATTCACTTTCATATCTTCAGTATTAAAAAAGATATGGCCATTTTCATACTTGGAAATTAGCCCTATTGCTTTTCTATCGACTTAACACAAAAGCTGTGATCGAGGACAGTCAAAAGCCCATAACTTTATTAGAAATTAAGAGAACTGAATGAAATTTTCAGTTATAGATTGAAGCATTCTGAAACAAATATAAAACATCTTACCTGAAATTAAAGCATACAATTAGATAATTACCTAATTGTAGTTAATTACAAAATTGACCGTTGTGACGGAAATAGTAATAAACACCCAGACTGCCTTGAAAATTCAAAAATGTGATATTCTCAAGATCAGAATTTTAATATTATTGTATTATATGCTGTACGTCCGTTACAGATAGGTAAATAAATTACAATTTCTAGCAATAGACCAAGTCTGGAGAAGATTAGTTGCTAGCTGGTACATTGGCATATCATAATCAGTAGCATCATCATACTCCTCAGATTGTAACCAATAAGCAACTCTGTACATCTTGTTTTTCCTCAACTTTTCAATTTTGGCATTGTAAACTACAAGTTTTTGCTCTTCAAACCACGCATGACATGCCTTTCTGCCCACTACTTTCCCATTAAGAGTGTCCTGTAGATTCCATTTCTTAAGAAAAGGATATATTTTTTAAATAGCCTAAGTATCCAAATAACAAACTAACCCCATTCACACAAGAATTCACAATATAACATGATTTTTAAATCTCACTGTCATGAAGTTATATGCCAGATGGAAGGAATTTAATGTTTAATTCCAATAAATTAATCGAGAAACATCCACTCAATATAATTTTTTTTTAATTTGCACAATACGTGGGACTAAAACTGATATTTAGTATAAAAATATTGACTATGGATAGATAATAACACAAAATATAGACGATTTAGATGCTCTTATGACATGATTGTCCAAAAAAAAGAGCATTTAAATCATCCTGCGAGTGGGTTTTTCTGGAACACAATAGATCAGAATGTTGCATTTGCTGTGAATTTGATCCCCATATCGGCATGAAAAACACTGCTGGTTCGTATGGGGCCCAAATCACATTTTCGCAACGTAAAATTAGATTAAAGCCACCCCAAGAAGCAAGATTATATGTAAAATATACGACTTACCCTTAAATACACGACAACTTATTAAAGTTCTGATCTTGAGAATATCACATTTTTTGGACTTACCCTTTGTTTTGTCCCTTTCTTGCGATCCGTCACGTAGGCGTTAGAAGTCGCTTTTTATTTTAATCTAATTATTAAATTGTCTCGAGATTTGAAAAAAAAAAAAAAAAAATCTGGAATGGAAGTCAGATCGCTTTTTCTTCAGCAGCTAGCAGCCCGAGGAAGTCCGCCTCCGTCAGGCAGTAGAAAACTGGATTTTAATCCATCCCCGCCCCTCAAAGGCGCCAAAGTCGCGCACACGGCCAGTGGCAGAACTGCAGCGCCGCTGAAGGTAAGTTTTGTAGCATCGCTAAATAGAGGGACCTAGGAGTGCAGGTACATAGTTCCTTGAAATGAACAGGTGTCAGAGATGAATAGAGTGGTCAAGAAGGCTTTCGGCATATTGGCCTTCATCAGTCAGGGTATTGATTATTGAAGGTAGGATTCAGGCCCTTTTGCCCACGGAGCCCATGCTAACCATCGGGCACTCATTCACACTAGTTCTATATTAGCCCACTTTCCCATCCACTCCCTACCCCTGGGAGCATTTTTGTCATGGGCCAATTAACCTACAAACCCACACATCTTTGAGACGTGGGAGGACACTGGAACACCCAGAGGTAATCCACAAGTACACAGGAAGAATGTGTAAACTCCACACTGAAAGCACCCAGGGTCAGGATCGAACCCAGTTCTCTGGGCCTGTGAGGCAGTGGTTCTAACAGCTGCACCACTGTGCCATCCTCTGAAGGGGAGATGTTATATTACAGTTATACAAGGCGTTGGTGTGGCCACATCTGGAGTGGTAAGTTCAGTTTTGATCACCCTGCGAAAGCACAATTGTTGTTAAGCAGGAAAGATTGCAAAGACGATTTTCGAGGATGTTGCGAGGACTTGAAGGTTGAGCGATAGGAAGAGGGGTGATCGTGTAGAAGTGTGTAAGATCATGAGGGGAATAGATAGGTAGATGCACATTCTTTTATCCGAGTAAGGGAATCAAGAACCAGAGGTCATAGATTTAAGATGAGAGAAAAGATTTAATCGGAATCTGAGGGGCAACCTTTTCACATCTTTATGGTGGGTATATGAAACAGGCTGCCAGAGGAAGGTGTTTAGGGCAGGTACTATAGCGACATTTAAAAGACATTTGGACAGGTGCATGGAAAGGTTTAGAGGGATATGGGCCAAACGTGGGAAGGTGAGACTGGTGTATGGGACATCTTGGTCGGCATGGGCAAGATGGGCTGATGGGGCCTATTTCCATACTGTACGAAGCTATGGCTACAATCAAACCCTACACAAGTACAACAAAGTGCAAAGAGAAAAATACCAGTTCTGAATATAGTGTTACAAAGTTATACAGTTACAGAGAGTGTACAGATTAACTGGACTTTGTTAACACCAAGGGATATACAATGCCCTCCATGATGTTTGCGACAAAGACCCATCATTGATTCATTTGCCTCTGTACTCCACAATTTGAAATTTCTACTAGAAAAAAATCACATGTGGTTAAAGTGCACATTGTCAGATTTTAATAAAGGCCATTTTCATACATTTTGGTTTCAATAGACAATAGACCGTGTAGAAATTACAGCAGTGTTTATCATCCACAATCAGTACCCCATTCCTGCCTTCTCCCCATATCCCCTGACTCCGCTATTTTTAAGAGCCCTATCTAGCTCTCTCTCGAAAGCATCCAGAGAACCCGCCTCCACTGCCCTCTGAGGTAGAGAATTCCACAGACTTACCACTCTCTGTGAGAAAAAGTGTTTCCTTGTCTCCGTTTTAAATGGCTTACTCCTTATTCTTAAACTGTAGCCCCTGGTTCTGGACTCCCCCAACATCAGGAACATGTTTCCTTCCTCTAGCGTGTCCAAACCCTTAACAATCATATATGTTTCAATGAGATGCCATCTTCTAAACTCCAGAGTGTACAAGCCCAGCTGCTCCATTTTCTCAGCATATGACCGTCCCGCCATCCCGGGAATTAACCTTGTAAACCTACGCTGCACTCCCTCAATAGCAAGAATACGTTGCACTCCCTCAATAGCAAGAATACCACTTCTCTGGTGATGCTCTGCCAGACCTGTATTGCAGCCATCTTTAGCTTATGCTTGTTTTGGGGACTAGTCCCCTTCAGTTTTCTCTTCAGCATATAAAAGGCATGCTCAGTTAGGTTCAGATTGGGTGACTGACTTGGCCACTCAAGAATTTACCATTTTTTAGCTTTGAAAAACTCCTTCGTTGCTTCAGCAGTAGGTTTGGGATCATTGTCTTGCTGTAGAATCAACCGCCGGCCAATGTTTTGAGGCATTTATTTGAACTTGAGCAGATAGGATGTGTCTATACACTTCAGAATTCATTATGCTACTACCATCAGCAGTTGTATCATCAATGAAGATAAGTGAGCCAGTCCCTTCAGCAACCATACATGCCCAGGCCATAACACCCCCACTACTGTGTTTCACAGATGAGGTGGTATGCTTTGGATCTTGGGCAGTTCCTTCTCCCCTCTTGCCATCTGATATAAATTAATCTTTGTCTCATCTGTCCACAAGACCTTTTTCCAGAACTGTGGTTGTTCTTTTGAGTACTGCTTGGCAAACTGTAACCTGGCCATCCTATTTTTGCGGTGAACCAGTGGTTTGCATTTTGCAGTGTAGCCTCTGTATTTCTATTCATGAAGATTTCTGCGGACAATGGTCATTGACAAATCCACACCTGACTCCTGAAGAGTGTTTCTGATCTGTTGGACAGGTGTTTGGGGATTTTTCTTTATTATAGAGAGAATTCTTCTGTCATCAGTTGTGAAGGTCTTCCTTGGCCTGCCCTTTGCGATTACTAAGCTCACGAGTGCTTTCTTACTTCTTAATGATGATCCAAACAGTTGATTTTGGTAAACCTAAGGTTTGGCAGATGTCTCTAACAGTTGTATTCTTGTTTCTTAGTCTCACAATGGCTTCTTTGACTTTCATTGGCACAACTTTGGTCCTCATGTTGATAAACAGCAATAAAAGTTTCCAAAGTGATGGAAAGACTGGAGGAAAGACTAGGTGCTGAGAGCTCTCTTATACCTGCATTAAGGAGGCAATTAAACACACCTGAGCAATTACAAACGCCTGTGAAGCCATGTGTCCCAAACGGGTGCCCTGAAATGGGGGACTATGTATAAACAGAGCTGTAATTTCTACATGGTGAAATGAAAATGTATGAAAATAGCCTTTATTAAAATCTGACATTGTGCACTTCAACCGCATGTGAATTTTTCTATTGCAGATCTCAAATTGTAGAGTTCAGGGCCAAATAAATAAATGATGGGTCTTTGTACTAAACATTATGGAGGGCACTGTAGATAAAAAATGGGTTTATGGAAAATAGATGCAAAATGGCAGAACAGGAGAGAAGAACTGATTGGCCTACATGCCTCTACTTAACCTGTTTGCTTGTTTCTGTTCTATGTGGTCCAATGTTTCTACTCTATGTATTGGAGAAACTATCTGCATCCATTTTTGTGGTACACCATAATCTTCCATTAGTAACAATAGATTCACTACACCTTAAATGACTGGCTAGAAATTATATTTTAGTCATCTTATGTGCATTAAAATCGCAGTGAACAGAGCATGAATGTCTAATCAGAAACCATTTTGTAAAATGCTGAAATCGGTTTGCCTCTGTTTTAAGAAGCCTTTGTACTGGTTTAGGATGCATTACAGCCCAACCCAATTGTTGCTCAGGCTCTGCTGCTTACTGGACTGCGGCAATATAGACACCTACACACTCATGGAAATCGGTCAGATTGTCCACAGCAAGGTGCAGGAGCAGGAGGTCAGCACTGTGATGGTATAAGTGGCACATGGGCCCATTGAGTTATGGAAGAGCCGAATGGGGCTAGAGCGATGATGTTGGGAGTACAGAAGTCAGTGCTGTAGTGGGACCATGGATTTTGGGGGTTTAGTTGCCACTTTTGTTACAAGATTTACAAAGGAAGCAGTAGGTGACCGATTAAATATAACCACAATGTCCCAGCAATATTCTTCTAAATTAGATAGAATTCACTGTTTTCAATGCAATGTACTCCTTATTTTATCGTGTAATCTATGAAAGAAAGTAGGTAATTAAAATAGGCTGCACATGTTGATGAAATCATGGGTGGCACAGTGGCGCAGCTGGTCAACCAGCTGTTTCAGTGCCAGAAACCTGGGATTGATCCTGGCTGCAGTTATGTCGGGGTGGAGTTTGCACATTAATCCCCGTGACCGTATAGGTTTTCTCTGTGTGCTCTGGATTCCTCTGACGTCCCAAAGACTTGTGGGTTTGTACGTTAAATGGCCTTTGTAAATTGCCACCACAGTAGTCATCTTCAAACTTGTAGATGGAGGAAATCATGCAGTCACACAGAGAACATGCAAACTCCTCACAGTCAATACTGGAGCACAAGGTTGATACCGGGGTCCCTGGAACTAAGAGGCTGTAGTAGTGCCACTGAGCTACAAGTACCTGATGTTTCAATACCATTCAATAAAATGAACTAAAGGTATCAGCTGATGTTCCCTTTGCTGACCCTGGGAGTCATACAATAAATTGTGCCATCTGTGGGTCAGCTCATTATGCAGTCTTTCAGGACCTCTTGGTTTGTGACATTTGTACAGCAATATTTTTGATCACATCAAATTGCCATTAATTCTCTGTTTCTGCTGGTTCTCCTAACCTGCGCTTGGACTTACATTCGGCCAAGTGAAACATCAGGTAGGCAAGGAAAAGTCAGCCAGTTTTCTTACTGTTGCTCACTGCAGTGGCACGAGGCAAAGTGATGAATTGGGCAAATGAGCTCCCACTACTTAATTGGTTCACACATTAACTACCAGATTGAGAGACCGGAAAGGCCTTATAACTGGATGCAACGATCAGTAAATAATTTTCACAAGTGTTTACAAAGATAGCATATGCTGCAGATAATAAGCTCTTATTGTTTTCCAGTTTCTTAATGAAAGCACATTATATAAATCTTCATTTGGCAATCCAAAAGTGCAATCTGTGTCAGCAGCCTGAAATGACCACCTGTACATCTCAGCTAGAACTCCTTTAACTTAAAAAAAACATTTCTTGCTCCCGATATTTTCTTTAAAAAAAATCTAAAATGAGATGTGACCTTTTCCTCATCACATGTTGTTGCTTCGTCACCAGAATAAAGGTGCAAATGAAGTGAGAGGAGGAACACAGCACCTTGCCGATCAGCTGCCTGTGGTGCTAATGCCACATATTAGGTTGCACACACTGCTGTCAAACGTGAAATCCCGAGAAGACATTGCCTGTGTAACCATGATATGCTTTCATTTTAATAACTGTGCCCAGTAATGAGTTTTATTTGTCAGAAGACAAAATGATTAAATAATTTGATTTCCGGCTGCATTGTCAGCCTCCAGGGTGATGGGATGGGCTTTGTGTGTAAAGAGGTGACTGATAGGGTTCACTTGTAACAAGCACAATGGGCCTGTTTATTTTTAAAGGTCACTTTAATTTAAGGAGAAACACATGTTGCACTTTGTTGTGCTTGTTTCATTGAGATGGTGGTTACTTGAGCTGTATTGGGAGAGTTAATTTCAATCCACACTGATATTATTGCACTGGTGTGGCTGGAGACCATGACTGCACCGATCTTTCAGCCACTAAACATATTGAACCTCCAAGGGGACATGAATGTGCTTGTCGTGACTCACAGTCATCTGTAAGCCATTTTGAGGGTAAGTTGGTTACTTTCAGTAGCAGTGCTGATTATTTTTCTTCTGAGACACAGCAAGACTATTGCCTGAGTAATTTAATCTGGAAGAAACAGAAATTGGTGCAGCGCAAGGAAATGCAATTCAACATCTCTGCTGGCTTTTACTAGATGGATCCAAAAATTAGTTGCAATCTCGCATTCAAAATCCATGCCGACCTGGTCTGGAGAACAATGTCTCCAACAGTTTTAAGCGTTTACCTACTTTCCTCTTTGAGATACAAATATTCTACCCTAGCTGCTGCCTGACAAACCATTTAACTGTAGAAATCGCAGGTAATTTTGGTCCCATCATAATAACTGCAAACTGTGAACCCATCATGAATCCAAGCAGATGGGTGACTTTCTAAAAACACTGCACCATGAGTCGTTTCATCGCAGCATCAGAACTGGGAAATGAAAACCTTCCTTTCTCAACTTCACAAATTATAAGCTACCTCCATGCCCTTTACTGTGGCAGTGTGCTTTACCCCAACTCCCAGAGGTACACCTTGTAATGCTGGTGCGACATTTCCAATCTTCCTGTTGGACATCCTTATCGTCTCACTGTATGTGATTGCGTGTTTGTGCAGAGTTAGCAGTAAAATGCAGTGTTCGATCTGTGAGTACAGGGAGCAGGATTAGACCTGTCCAATATTACTTTATAAATGGCTAGCAGAAAGTACGACTGATTTTCCAATCAGTTTGATTGGATTCAACCCACAATGAATACAGAAAATGGCAGCACATTTAACCCAATGCACAGCTGAGATCCCAGACATGATTGCCGTTTTCAGATCTCAACTGAGATATAATAGCGATTAGTGCTTTCTCTTGCAGCTTGGCACATAGGCACTGACTAAAGCATTGCCTCCTAATGAGACTTACTGCTATTTTCTGTTCTCCATAGGTATATATTTAGATATAAAGATGGAAAAGAATTATTATAATTGGTGTCTCATTAGAGAAAAGTAACCCATAAGGTTAACAAATAGTCTAACATTAGATGATTAGTCTCTTTATTTATTCATTTCATAAATGTGAGGAATTCATCACAGCCAGTGCAACTAATCAATATAAATAAGCTGATTCTAACAACATAATGCAACACTTTCAAACGCTGTGTGAGTGAGATCACACGCTTTCACTCGTATGTGCTTCTCTCAATTCAGCTGCTTCATTTGTTAATTAATCACATTCCTACTTTATCTATTTATACAAAGTTTGAGATGGCCTACTTACTGCGCGGGTAGACTCTCCTACTGCGTGCTGCCATGTATTAAACTCCTCAGATGATTTCTCATTAGCTGCATGTGATTGCCCGAGGACATCAGTGCAGATCATTAGCTCCTGTCCTTACCGGCACTGATAATGCAGATGAATAACACTCGGGTGAAAGCAAGCAGACCTAGGTGTAGTATTGGACCATACTGACCAGGAAGAGTTCAAGTTCAATCCTTGATCTATACATGGTAACTGTTTATTGATAGGATCAGGCTTCTCTGCCTTGTGGAAAACTACTATCTAAACAAAGAGGGGAATTATATTATGATCCAATATGAGAACTTTGGCTTTGGTAAAATGACAAAAATAATTTGAACTCTCTTTGTCACTCCCAACCTTCCAATATCATGTTCTTTTGAACAAGGTGTATCGAGGTTCTAGTGAATAAGTCCTAGGGCTTGTGAGAACACAAAAAGAGAACTAGAAAATCTCCTAATTATTGAGATCATCACTGATCGTTTAACTCAGCCCCATTTTCTACTACAAATCATATATCCATTGATTCCCTAACATCCAAAAACTTATCAAACTTTGCTTTGTAGTCATGGTGTCTATTGCAAAGACACTGGGTGAAGAAACTGCTTCTTGTTTCAATCTGGTCCTTTCTTTCGAGACTACGATCCATGGATGTGGATATACTGGTCAGATGAAAGTTAATTTCTGCACCTACCCTGTTAACCTCAATATTATAAATGTCAATGAGATTCCAACTCTTTCTTCTAAAATCTGGAGATCATAGGTCCAATCTGTTTAATTCTGCATCTTCCCATACTTCCTATCCCCCTCACTAATGAAGGGTCTTGACATGAATAAGGTCACCTATTTCTTTTCTCCAGAGATGCTGCCTGACCTGCTGAATACTCCAGTATTTTGTGTCTTCCTTCCTCATTACTTGCTGTTCTCGCAGAGTGATGTCTGGTGGCGAATGTTCAAGGACACCCAATCGTCTGTGAACATCAACATTTATCAGTGTCTGCCCACTTAAAATATACTCTGCTTTCTCTCCAACAGGATTTCCCTGTAATCTATTGATACACCAGAACATTTTCAGTGATGTTGGTTCTGTGAATGATGATGGTGTCAGTCTGTGCACCACCATTAGCTCCTGGTGTGTTTTGTTTGCTGTAAAGATGTATGGCTTTGAAATCCCATGCTGAGTTTACCGTTACATAATCCTGCTGTCACTGCATTGGGTGGCAGGCAATGGCACAAGTTGCTCCCACTGGCACTTCACCTCAAAATTGAACCAAATTTCAACATGCTTACCTGCCATTCAATGATCTACCAAGCCCATAAATGAATTAATTTACCTACAGTACATGGTAACAATGTCAATTCAAGGGTAAATTTAAATTAAGGTTATTGCCAGGAACAGTCACGTTGAGTGTTGGAACAACTGGGGATCTGAAGACTCACAGTTTGGGACTGACATTTTGTAATCATTCTTCCTGGAAAAATAAATAGTATTCCACCTACATGGACCTAGATTACCTTCTGATTCCTTCTGCTTCTGGTGCCATGAGACTGCCAAGAAATACTCATTTACAAAGAAGGCTTTCCAGGAGAGGTGTTCCCTCTCATACTTTTGTATGCCAATAAAACGGAGAAATAGAGGCAACAGCACTGGACTGAGCCAAAGAAAGTCAGACAGTGAGGGAATCAACTCTAATGAGTAATTTACTCCATCCCATCCCCATGGATTGCAGAGGGGCACGGGTCATAAAGAGGCATCGGGAGACATGTAAGAAATGGGCATCACTCCCAGAGGCGTGAATGGAGCACTACCGTCCATCACATGAGCTCCTACAGCCAATTACTCTCCTCACTGTCCACACAGTGAAGTTGACAATAAGCCTTAACTTGTTCCTTGGCATTGGAACAGACTGCAGAGCTCAAACTGGGACCTGGGTGCTTTGATCAAGACTTATATAAATTGCTTTTTTTTCTGCCACAGAGTTCGACCTTAACTTTTTTGATTGCTGCATTGCACTATTTGAATGTTTGGTTGAGTCTGCAAAGTTCTGTAGCCTTCTAATTCTCTTTGCTTTCAGGAGACATTTCCGTGCATTTTGGAAGAATATGTTACACACAACTGTTTTGGTGCTCCGCAAAGACTTGCACTTCATCGGTTCATTTATTCATGTGTGTATATATTTATATAATGGTATATGGACACACTGATCTGTTTTGTAGTAAATGCCTACTATGTTCTGTGTGCTGAAGCAAAACAAGAATTTCATTGTCCTATCAGGGACACATGACAATAAACTCACTTGAACTTGAACAACTCCTCTAAGCTAGACTTTATTGGTCCGAGGGAGACTATAATTGTGAGCTGCTTTTGATAACTCCAATTATAGAACATCAGCAAAACTGATTGGGCAATGTTCATGTACTAATACATTGGAAGTGACAGAAATTGTTTTGTTTATAGTCATAGTGTTGCACAGCAGGGAAACAGGCCCTTCAGCCCAACTTGGTCATAACGACCATGAGTCCCACCTGCCTGCATGTGGTCCATATCCCTCTAAATCTTTCCTATCCATGTACCTGTCCAAATGTCTTTTTAAATGTTGGCATAGTACCTGCCTCAACTATCTTTTCTGGCAGCTCGTTCAATATACCCACCACCATTTGTGTGGAAAAAGTTGTCCCTAAGGTACCTATAAGTTTTCCCCCTCCCACCTTAAACCTCTCTATCTTAAAGTTCGAGTTTGTGTTTATTGTAATTTAACCAATTAAGGTACAGTGAAATTTGAGTTACCATACAGCCATACGAAGTGAAAAGCAACAATACACACAGCCACATAAAATAATCCACCACAGTGGAATCAACATTCCTCACTGTGATGGAAGGCAATAAGATTCAGTCATCTTCCTCCTTTGTTCACCCATGGTCGTGGCCTATGAACCCTCTGCAGTTTGCCGCTGCCGACGGTCCGATGTTCAAGTCCTCACTCGGGATGATCGAAACTCCTGCGTTGGGCCGTTTGGAACACTCCACGGCATGGAGCTCCCGAGTCGGCCTCTTCCTACCGGAGACCGCAGCTTCACGGTGTTAAAGTCCACAGGCCCTGTGGTTGGAGCACTTTCGTTGGCGATCCTCGGCAAAGGATCGCCCGCTCCATGATGGTAAGTCCGCAAAGCACCCGCGGCTTGAAGCGCCGAGCCGATCTCCAGGAAAGGCCACACCACTCCACGTTGTTAGGCCACAGGGGGGACGGAGAAGCGACAAGGAGAAAAACCGCATCTCCGTCGAGGTAAGTGGCTGAAAAAAAGTTTCTCCCGATCCCCCCCAAACGCCCACACAAAACATACATTCAAGACGTACTTAAAACAATAAAAACAGAAAAGGAACAAGACAGACTGTTGACGAGGTGGTCATTACGGGCGCCACCCAGTGGTTCACTCTGCATTCACTTAACGTTAGCTTAATTTGGTTCTTCAGAAGCCCTGGGAAAGAAAGAACAGTTGCTTATGCTCCAGCCCTGTGGGCCCTAAGATATTGACAAGGTTGATGGCTCACCAACCCTGGTTCTGTCAGGAGTGTTGTGGGGGCAGGTGAGTGGGTAGTTTGTGAGCTGGTGCAATGCTCCTATAATTTACAGAGGGTTCCTGCGGCTCTCAGGCAATGACCCAAGGTACTCAGTGCTCTCCTGTGGTCGGAGCAACCAGTGGCTAAGATTCACAGAAATCAGTACGAATACATTTCTTCAAGGTGCTTTGATTATCTTGATAACCCCTTCCCTTGACAAAGTTCAGACCATATAGTTTGTTGCTGTAAGGCAGGGAAATGACATGGCTGCCCATTGGAGTAACTGAATATAATTACAACTTGGTTATTATTAGTCAAATTTGATTGTACAGTTTGAAAAACTTTAACTTAAAAACCACAACAACTTAAATTTCACTTAAATGTTGTCACCCATTGTGATGAAGTTTGCCTGCGGCTACGACTTGCAATGTGCAGTAGCAAGTTGAACATTAGTGTAACTTATCAACTCTCTTATTGTTAAATGTCACACTAAATAAGTGTCGGAGAGCCCATCTACTGAGACTATGTATCTTTCATTTGACACCAACTCTACCACCGTCATGGTAAGATGTAAAGGAGTTGCTATTTCATGTCTCATGGGAATCGAAGTGCTCATCCTTGAACTCTTTAGATGTGTATTGGGCAACTGACACAATAGAAGTAAACATTTATAAACCCAATAAAGGATAATTTAATAAAGGAGAATTGTCTTCAATATTTCCAAAATAAATGTTACAAAGGCTTCAACCAGTAATCAGAATTTAACTGTGCATGCTTGCCAATACTTTTAATATTCAAGATTATATTTTTGCAATGGATGCTCTCGCTTCTACAGTATATAATTTTTGTAACATTTATTGAGCAACAGCAAGATCTTGTACTCTTATAGCACACCTATTGTCATACATCCCACGACCCTGTGCAGGAACATCATTAAACAACATTTAACACTATACCACATAAGGGAAGATGCCAAATGTACAGTAAGTAAAGATGCCGAAAACGTGATCCAAAATGAGTGCTAAAGGTAGAGAGAGAAGAGAGGTTTATGAAAAATTCCAAAAGGTGAGATATCCAGAGACAGGTAATGTCATAGTGTTGGAAACAGACATTCCCAGTGATGAGAGTATATGTGCCTGAAACTGATATTAAGATATGTCAAAATTAGATGGTTCAATGTTGGACGGATGCTGAGGAGAGTGATGGTTTGCGAGCAAGGAGCAGAGTTTGGGCAACCAAAGAAAGTGGCTTCAGTCTGCTCCACTTGTACTTGGAGTTTGGGTTGACATTTGTTGATTGCATTTATGTTGAAGTAAAAAGGGTAATGAAAGATTTCGGGTGAACACCGCTGTTAGTATTGCAACATTCCCCGAATATTACCAGGAGATCGAGAGTTTTTTTGCACCAGGTTTGCACCATCTCCATTGTGGCACAAATTGATCAACCCCTCCCCCCAATAAAAATATTTAAGAACTACAGATGCTGGAATCTTGAGCTAAACACAAAGTGGTGAAGTAGCTCAGTGGGTCAGGCAGCATCTGTGGAGGGAATGGACAGGCAATGTTTAAGACAGGGACCCTTCTTCAAAAAATACCTATTGGTGTTCCAATAGTCCTGAACTCGAGCAATAGTTCTATTGCAATATTCTCCTGTTTCAAGGACCTTGGTTTGTGAAAAGTTCCACATACAAGCAGCCTTGTGAAAATAACCACATTTCATGAGGATAAACTTCAGCTATTATAACTATTATAACTTTACTCTTAGAATGTGCTCCCTTTAGCACAAAGCCGACTTGTGGGAAGGCAGATTGTGTTGTAGGAACAAGCCCTGGCTGGGGTTTCCCGACCTAGTTATATTGTGGAAGTGGCTTTTGTATTTCACTGAACTTTAGCAGGATGACGATCAATGCCTCTCGCCACTGGAGAGGTTTCTGGCATTTGTTGACTATCAGCAGGTCCTCTGCAGTGAATAGGATAAAATGGTGACTGCGGCTGAGTGAAGGCATCAGCAAAGGGCCATTCTTTCTGAATGTTTCACAGACAACTCTTGAATCAGCAGGCAACTCTTTCTGAATGCCACCAGCACAGTTTTGTCAGTGTGAATTCTAAACTATTGTCACAGAAGATTAACCCTTTCATTGGTAAACCGGACAGAACCAAAAACGGCCAATTATCCCAAAACACAGAGAGCGTAATTACGAGAGCAATGAACCAGTGCCGGGGAATGGAGAGGGATAGAGTATACAAGATGAGTGTTGATGGCTGATTCAGACTTGAAATATCAGTGTTTACATTGGATGAAGAAGGTTTTTGGTTAGCTTACTTGCTCTCTATTTTGCTCCACCTTTAACATTTATAATATGTATCCATTTTCCTCTTAAAAGGTAGTGTGTTTCCTCTTAAAAGGTAGCTATTTTCTCTACATATTATGTTTTTATCCTTGCTGCAGATTTTGATTGATCACAATTGTAATATTACAACTGAAAGAGTGATCACCCTTTCCTCTACCTTTTCGAATGTATTAATGTTAACAAAATATACCTCGCTACATGTGCCCACAATGTGTGTCAAGGATTCAAAATACAGATTAACTTTCAAATAATTCTGTTTAAATGAACAGTTAAAGTAAACTTAGATTATACTATGTCATAAAGAAAGTTAAATTGAAGAGCTGTAAAGGTCATTTGAGACATGACATGCAGTAGAGATATCATGCTTGGCATTATGTTCGGCACAGTCGTGCTATGCTCAGAGCATGAGGAGTTTGGACCAAGGGTTCCTCAAGCTCTCAATCAAGGGGTCACAACTGGATCAGGGTACCTGGAATGTTGCAACCGATTCATCTGATTACTCTGTAATCATTACATCATGTGGGGGTCATCAGGATGGATGATCAGGAAATGGATGGATGAGGATTGGAGGTGGTGATAAAGGGCTTGTCCCACTTGGGCGACCTCACCCGCGAGTCCAGAAGAGTGCCTTCGACCTTCAAGCTCGAGGGCACTCTCCTGGGAAGCCTCGAGCTGGATCGACCGGCCGCGTTGAAACCGCGAGCTGGATCAACTGACTGCGCGCACACACACACACACAAACACAATGCGAAGGTGGGGGCCAGGGAGATCGGAGGAGCGCTGTCTGCGCGATGAAGATGAAGGTAAACGACTGCACAGAGTACCGTAAGTCCTTTAGAGAGCGCGGGGGGGGGGGGGGGTAGGTAGGGAGGGAGGCTGAAGGGGAGAGAAGGGAGACTGAAGGGGAGAGGGGGGGGGGGGGGGGGGGGTAGAAGGAGTGGAGACACTTTTAAGAAGTATAATAAAGTTAGCGGTCATTTTACCTACCGGCAGGTCTTTCTAGGTCGTGAAACTCCAATGAGCCAATCAAAATGGCCGGTCAGTGAAGGAGATTGCCTACGGCTGCCCTCGAGTGCCTGTAAGTAAATAGCGACCCCACTACACTGCCCTACGAGTGAAAAAGACCCATGCCGACCAAATTTTACTCGCGGAAAATTTTTCAACATGCTGAAAAAATGTCCGTGACCTAGCTGAGGCCGCAAGTAGGCGGGAACCTCCCTGGAGCATGAAGGAGAGTTCCAGCCACCTCATCCAACCTCCTAGGACCAAGTGTCATCCATGCTGCGAGTTTGAGTCCAGGGAAAACTCTTCTAAACTCGCAATTTAGGTCGCCCAAGTGGGACAGGCCCTTAAGTATCCTCCAGTGACGTTAATGGCCACATCCCACTGCTCCTCCGCTCCACCACGGCTCCGGCAACACCTTGTCTGGTGCAAGCGAGGCACGGGAACAGGAGAAAAGGAAGTCCGTTACCAAATGGTTGAAATACCGGTTCTGGAGCAGTTAACCAAGAAATTTTAAGCAAAGGTTCCAGACAAATGTTCATGCTAGTTACAGGCTCTTCAGATTCACACTATCTCTGTCTAACACTAAGTGGCAATGATTTAGGATGCGCTCCGCAAACATCAGAGAGCTTTCGCCCTGTGGCTGACCTCTGCCATCCCCATCCATTTGCCCTGATATTGACTGTTGGGACTGTCATGTCTAGGACCCACACTGAAATGCCCTCTCTCAAACTTTCTCACCTCCCCGACCTCATTTTGTCCCTCCTTAAGTGTCAGTACCTTGTGTTCTCATGGGGTTCTGTCTGAATCTCACCAGATATTAGTCAGTGAATTACGGGAAACAGTCTAAATTTCCACAACACCTTGTATAGGATGGTCAATGGGAGATCTCTCTGAATTGCCATACAATCTCTTCCATAAATCTCAATGACATTCAGCATTCACAGTGTTAACACTGCTGCATTTATTCTGTCCTTCGAGGAGGTCAGTGAGGTGCAGACGTTGAACTCCGGGTGTTGCTGTACTTGTCAATACAATCTGCAGAGAGTGGAGAGATGCGGCTGGTTCTGTGCAGTTGAGCTTGGTCATCAACAACATGGGCCACTGCCCATTACCAGCCTACTGTCCTTCCACAGCCCCTCAGACTTCAGAAAGACATGAACCTTTTCTACAACACTCCTTTCTGTAAAACTGAGGGCTTTATAATTTGTTCTGATAAAACATTTAAATGCCTTCTATTTCTGTACAATCATTACTGCTAAAAATAAGTGAATTTAAATATTCAATTTTCAATGAACCACATAAATAGAAATAAAATAAGAAAACAATATTTTGAAGATCATAGACTCATTTCAGAAGCAGGGCACTATTTTTAAAAAGAGAGCACAGTTAAGTTAAATAATTCTCCAAACTATTCACATTGTTTACATGCGCTTCATTTTAATCAGATTCCCATTTAGTCTCTTCATTTTTTTTAAATTAGGAAAAATGTTGATTGTTTTTATTTGGCATTTTGATGGGATATTAAACAAATAGTGGAATATTTCCTCGTATGCTACAGTTACAGATGCTTTGAGCGAACAATGCCTTTAATGTGTGATCTCAGATGATGACCCTAGGCTGCACTTATCGATGGAATTACTATGTCACTGCTTTGATGTAAACACTGCTAGAAATGAAAGGCGAACAGTTAATGCTGTATAAAGAAAATAGCAATACTCCAGTTAGAGAGTCAGACATTATTAATGATTTGCCCCTTCAGGTCTCCCTGCTCACGACCTCACCTATTATTGAACTTGGCAGATGAGGATGTGGTGTGGCAGGGAGAGAGATGATTTTACTAAATGCATAACCTGCTGAAGAGGCTCCAATATGCCTGAGTCATACAGCATGGAAACAGGCCCAACATGTCCATGCCAACCAAGATGCCCCATCTATGCTAGTCCCATCTGCCCACGTGTTGCCCCTGGACCTCTAATCCTTTCTTATCCATGTACCTGTTAAAATTTATTTGAATTCTGATTATAGCAAATGGTGGTGTGTGGCAGTACATAAGGATGGTGTATTTATTTTGTGTGTTTTGTCCCACCCCTCTTCAGATCGTCCAAGTCTCATTTCCAAACTCTACACGAGGTAATGCATTTTCAGAACACAGGCAGCATGAGTTAGTAACAATTATAAGAACCAATATAATATGGCCATATGTACCCACAAGAATAACAACGGTTTACCTTTCTTCCACCCCCACCTCCCCACTCTCCACCCCGTGATATTCACATGTACTACAAAAATAAATTACAGGGAGAAACGACCGGTCAGTCGGCAGCTGAGGTCAGTTAAACAAAGTTGTATTTATTGACTACTTTTCAGACTCCACATTTCCAGACTTAATTTAAGAGTAAATTATATTTGAGTTAGAATCATTTGTAAAACTTCTCTGGTAATGGTTCATTGTTCCTCCATTTAGAGTGATTGAGCTGCACAATGTGGAAACAGACCGTTTGGCCCACCTTGTCCATGCCAACCAAGTTGGCCTATTGGGCTAGCCTCATTTGCCTGCATTGGGTCTATGTCTAAACCCTTCCTATGCATACTGTATATGTGCTCAAACATCTTTGCAAATGTCTTCCTTTGTACCCCTGAGAAGAAATGTTGCTAAAATAATCCCGGATTTCTTTCTTTGGTCTTTTCTTGAAGCTCCAAACATCTAGGCAATTTTTTTTCTTCTCACACTGTGAAGAAATTTCCTCTAATGCTTCATGCTCTGAGTAATAATTTCACATTAATGCCTATTTGTCATTTCACTAAACTGTCAAGATTATCTCTCCCTTATTACTCCATGAAAGTTTGTTAGACTTGACCTGGAAACCCGTTCTAAGGTGTTTTGAACTGACACCATAACAGAATGCCAACACAATAGATTTTATTTGTATACATTGACTTTCTGTAATCTAGAGTTAATTACTTGGTAGAACAACGGAAACAAATTCCGCAGTAGCTTTTGAAAAGGAGAGTCATAAATGACTAAAGAAAATACACAAAGCACTTTGTCATTTTTTGTAAATCAGCATCTGCATTTCTTTGTTTCTCCAGAAAAGAAATGATGGGCAAGGTGCCCAACAGTGGTTAACCCTTTAAAAGGACTGGCAGAGGCATGATGGGACAACTGGCTACTCTCAGTACTGCATCATTCTATGAGTCCTGCTGGTGTAAGGTAGGTGTGGGAGTTTTATAGACTCGCGCATTAGCCGTTTGATGCGGCACGTTTATAGCTGAGGCAATGCAGGGTGAATGCATCCTTTTAGAAGGCAGAAAGATTGTCATGGGAGGCTTCCATTGTCTTTTTCACAGAAAAAGTACCAATGAAATAAAAAATGATCAAAATATGATGTTACACAGCATCATTCTCAGAGTACTTCGATGAACCTTGATTTTGTTCACAATTATCAATAAAGGTTATACAGTTCACTTTCCAGAAACATTTATCTTTTAATGCTTTCATGTTGATAGTCAGCAAGTGAATTCCATGGCATAAATATCTCACCATAAACAAGCTAAATATCTGTTCCCCTATTGCCCATTTAGCTGGGTTCTCTTTTTAATTTTGCCTCATTCATGGATTTCATTTTAAGTTTTACACCTTGTTGTATCCACCATCCTTTGTCCTGTCACTATCCATTCACTCCCACTCAGTCTACTCTCACCTATCCCTTATCTATCTAGCTTTTGAACTAAATTTCTCTGTTAAGTACTTAGACAAACTTGAACTCACAGCTTTACTTTAAGAGAAAGTAAATGAAGACTGCTCCCAGCAGAATCTGTCGCCCAACTTTAGCCGTTTGCTCTATTTTTGTAATCGGTATCTGTGCACTTAATGCATTAGGATTACTGGTTACCAGTTCCTTGAACCAGTGATGCTGGTTGCATATAAACATATTCATTTCTGCAAAATTAATTCCAGTTTATTAGAGATCACTATAATTCACCTTCATTGATCCGTGAGTTTTTTTTTCACTTTTGGGTCTGTTCTTAAAATGACTCAAACCTTGCCATAACTTGTTCCTATTCCATTTGACATTGCACAAATGCATCTATATGGCACTTGTTAACATTGTCGAATGTTCCAAGTTACTTCACAGGTGTGAGAAGAAGCAAAAACTGACACTGAGCCACCTGTATTAGGACTGATGATTAATAGCTCGGCCACAGAAGTAGATTTTAAATAGAGCCTTTAGGGAAGAGGCAGAGACTCTAGTTGGGGATCAGAGCTCCGGGCACAGGCAGCTCCTGGCCAATCCTGGAGTCATTATAATTGGGGAAACACAGGAGGATAGAATTGAACAATTCGTTCAACTCAAAAGCCTGCCAGGCTGGAGGAGACTAAATAGATAGTGAGGGCAAACTTTAGAACAATTTGAAAACAAATACAAGAATTCTAAAACTGAACCATTAATTTACTGGGAATAAGTGAGTTCATGTAACACAAGTAAAGGGTGAAGAGGACTCAGTGTGAATTGGCAAGCAGATAGCAGAGGTTTTAAAGGGTGCGAGGTGAAAGGCCGGTCAAAAGGGCATTGGAATAATTAATGTTATCTTCTCCAGTTTTGTCTGAATCAGATTAATAACGACCCAAAAAAAAAGTTCAATTGCACCTACATTAAGAATTTGGCTGGGAACGTTGCCCATCAAAACTATGTCCAATAGTTTCTACGCCCATCCAAGTCTTTATTTGTAGGCACTATAATCTAAGTCATCGGTGTATATACACCTTGCTTTCTATTGAGGAATGGCCAACCAGAATTATATTTTTGGGGGAGGGATAAATATAAGAATATAACATGAATGGTGGAGAGACACATTTCATCTTAGTTATTGCTGAGAAAATCGCCATGATTGTATCAGGTGGAAGCGGGGGAGTAACAGGAAACAGAATTGGCATACATTGATTTCTCTCTACTTGGCAAGATTCACAAGTTGCGCACCACAGGATTGGTGCTGAAATCTTAACTTTTCACCATTTATTAAAATGATTTGGACGAAGACACAAAAGGTACAAAAGTAAGATGTAAAGACAATGTAAAGAGGCTACAGGGGATGTAGAAGGGTAAATGAACTGCAAAAGATATAGCAAAAGGAAAATAACATAGGTGAAGGTAGACAAAAATGCTGGAGAAACTCAGCGGGTGAGGCAGCATCTATGGAGCGAAGGAAATAGGCGATGTTTCGGGTCGAGACCCTTTGAGTCTGAAGAAGGGTCTCGACCCGAAACGTCGCCTATTTCCGTCGCTCCATAGATGCTGCCTCACCCGCTGAGTTTCTCCAGCATTTTTGTCTACCTTCTATTTTCCAGCATCTGCAATTCCTTCTCAAACATAACATAGGTGAATGTGAAATTGTCCATTTTGACGAAAAATATAAAGTGAAAGGTGAAAGATTGCAAATTAGAACGATGTTGATGTCAGAGTGCATGGTCCACCACAAGACAATATCCAGGGAGAGCAAGTCATTAGTCAAGCTGGTCATGTTTTGTACTCAGGGAACTGAATACAAAATTAAGAAGGTTGTACTTCAGTTATACTTGGCACTGGTGAGAAAACAACTGGATTACTGTGTACAATAGTGATCTCATAATCTAAGGAAGGGTGTTAATACATTGGAACTTGTCAGATAAGACAAATATCTCGAATGAACAAACTGTCTTGTGAAGAAAGATTGGACAACTTGATTTTTATTTTTGTAGTGTTTGGAAAAGTGAAAAGGGATGTGATTGAAACACACTGACAAATGGATGGAGAAAGAATAGAACCAGGGGCCACGGTTGGAAATAAGGGGTTGCCTGTTAAAGGGCACAGATGAGGTGAATTTGTCCTCTCATAGGCTTGTGAGTCTTTGGAACTCACTGCCTCAAAATCTAATAGAAGCAGAGTCTCTGAATATTTTTAAGGCAGATGTAGATAAATTGTTATGCAAGAGAGTCAAAGCGTACTGAGGGTAGGCAGGAATGTGCAGTTGAGCTTACCCTCAAAGTCAAAGTCAATTTTATTCATCACATGCAGCCAAAGGTGCAGTGAAAGAAATTTGCCAGCAGCGATACACTTAAAAAAGAACACACAATACACAATAGAATGTAACACAACCATCCACCACAGCATTCTTCACTGTGGTGGAAGGCAACAAAGTTCAGTCTGTTATCCGTGGTCAGGGCCATGAACCCTCCGTAGTCGCCGCTACGGACGGCCCGATGTACAGGCCCTCTCGTCGGGATGATCAAAACTCCGACGTCGGGACGATCAAACATACTCCGGGCCGCTCCAATTCATGCTGTTAGGCCCAGAGGGAGGTGACATGGAAAAAGTTGCCTCTCCGTCGAGGAGGCGACCGAAAGAGGTTTCCCTCTTCCCCCCCCCCCCCCCCCCCCCTATGAGGAATGATCATATTTAATGCTGAGGCAACCTGATGAGCAGATTGGCTTCCTCCTGCTCCGAATTGTAATGACTGTGGTTTCTTGCTGAAACAGTTAATTAAGGTTTAATAGTTCCAAGAGGTGTTCCCCAAGTGGACTACAATTCTCTGAAGATTTACTCTTGAAGCACAAGTCCACAGCCCTTCACCAGCGCGGTGACCTGCTAAATCATTTTAACATCAATCTATAACTTCGGATGAGAGCTGTGCTAAAATGATTCGTCAATAATTTCAGTTTTAGCACAAAGCTTTTAAGTGTGGCGGAGACCTGGAGTGTTGCTATCTCCCTCGGGAAGCAGCAAGTGTTCAGTCAGTGGAATCGAAGGAAAGAAACTAGTGCAAAAACCAGAAACAATGTGGCTTTCGGTAGCTCGTAATACTGGAGTAAAGAGTTACTCAAAATTAGGTAGAGAGGGATGATGTTTTGGACTTTGCAAGTATGAGGATGGATGATAAATATATTGTGACCACTTTATTGAGAAATGCTGTATCCATTGGCAAGGCAATGTCACGTTATTTTAGTTCGGTGTTAAGGATTTGCCAAAGTAGTTGAGCAGAATTATATGGCTGACTTGGTGTGAACATGGATCACATGTAGATCAGACCAGGTCGGAAGTTGCTGAATGTCATAAATTAGGTATTTTGACAATCCATTTGTTTCTTTGTCCCCAATAGCAATGTATGACACCTTTATTAAAATAACTCAGTGAGTTTAAATTCCTTGGTAGCTCAAAAAGGGAGCAGCTGGAGGAACTCAGCAAGTCAAGCAGCATCTGTGGAGGAAAATAGACCGTCTACGTTTCAGGTCAGGACTCATCATCTGGATTGAAAGAATGAAGGGGAAATAGCTGGTATAAAGAGGGGGGGTGTGGGGGGTGGGGGGGAAATGTGCGACCAAGTGATGTGTGGATAGAGCTGAGGGGGTGCTGATTGGCAGATGACTGTCAAGTGGGGGAGGGATAGACATAGAAAAACATAGAAAATAGGTGCAGGAGTAGGCCATTCGGCCCTTCGAGCCTTCACCGCCATTCAATATGATCATGGCTGATCATCCAACTCAGTATCCTGTACCTGCCTTCTCTCCATACCCCCTGACCCCTTTCGCCACAAGGGCCACATCTAACTCCCTCTTAAATATAGCCAATGAACTGGCCTCAACTACCCTCTGTGGCAGAGAATTCCAGAGATTCTCCACTCTCTGTGTGAAAAAAATGTTTTTCTCATCTCGGTCCTAAAAGATTTCCCCCTTATCCTTAAACTGTGACCCCTTGTTCTGGACTTCCCCAACATCGGGAACAATTTTCCTGCATCTAGCCTGTCCAACCCCTTAAGAATTTTGTAAGTTTCTATAAGATCCCCCCCTCAATCTTCTAAATTCTAGCGAGTACAAGCCGAGTCTATCCAGTCTTTCTTCATATGAAAGTCCTGACATCCCAGGAATCAGTCTGGTGAACCTTCTCTGTACTCCCTCTATGGCAAGAATGTGTAGAGATAGAGGCCAGGAGGGAATGAGTAGCAAACAAAAGGATGGAGATGCTGGAATGTACTGAGAATGGAAGGTGAAGAATGGAACTGAATGAGGGGTTGTGGCAGATGGAAATAACAAGGGAGGGGAGGGGTGAACAATAAAGGAAGGAAGGAAATCGAGTGGGGGGGGGGGGGATGGGAAAAATAACCAGGGTGATGGATACATTCCACAATGTCCCGATCCGTGATGAGACTTGAACCCATGCTTCCGGATCTTTACCTCAGGATTTGGGGGACCACCCTCATCATTTAACTGCTGGTCCTATTCCAATAGGTGAAATGGTCAGAGTTATTCTGAGTCAAGGAAGAAGGTATATTCTTGAGATCATTAAAGGTGGTGGCACAAGTAAGCCATAAAAAATGGAAATCAAATTATTCTGGAGACGCAGAATGAGAATAAAATGAGGTAATTTTATAGTTGTACATAATTAGAGAAAATCATTATTTTGGTCATTTCTTTATCGACAAATTTAGCTAAAAATGTTTGGCATTGATTCTCAGGAGAATGTAAAGAGTGACATGATAAAAGGTTTGAAGGTGTGTATAGATTGTTTTCACTGATCAATGAGATGCTAACAAGCAGGTGCTATTCGGGAAGGAATTTGCAGGATTTTGACCCAGGAACACTCAGGGAATGGTAATGTAGGTCCAGATCAGGTCAGTGCATGTCTCGGAGAGAATCAGGCAGTCTGGAGCTGTTGTGCGGCTGTTGTTGTGCGGTGAACAGCAATTTTTAACTTTGTTCTGGATGGCTCTGAGGTTCTTGAGTGTTGCTGGAGCTACATCCTTGCAGACAAGTGGAGAGTGTACCATTACACCCTGTTGGGCCTTTGAGTTGATCAGAGGCTTTGGGGAATCAGAAGCAGGTTAGCAGTAAAATATCCAGACCCTCATCTTACAGGTTCAGCACTCTTTTGATAATCAAATTGGAAAATTGTGCATGTCACTCTTCAATTTAAAAAGGGCGAGAGAGCGGAATTAGGAACCAGGTAGTTTAACATCTATGATCAAGCATTTAGTCATAGTCGTACTTTATTAGCCAAGTATGTTTTGCAACATACGAGGAATTTAATTTGCCATACAGTCATACATATAAAAAGCAACAGAACACACAAAATACATTTTAACATAAACATCCACCACATTGACACCTCCACATTCATCACTGTGATGGAAGATGAAAAAAAGTTAAATCTCTTCCCTTCTTTGTCCTCCAGCGGTCGGGGGCCTCTAACCTTCCGTTGACGGGACGATCTTACTCCCATAGCCAGCGGCGGGCCTCCTCGTCAGGGTGATCAAGCTCCTGCATCGGGGGGAATCTCAGCTCCCCCGTGCCGGGCGATCTACCTCGGGTCAGGGCTTGTCAAACGTTGTGCGTTTTTTACCAGACTCGGTCTCTCCTGAGACTGCGAGCTCCGATGTTCAAGTCCACAGGTTGGAGCATCGATCCCAGGCAAGGAATCGGCTCCGCTGTTAAGTCCACGCAGTCTGGAGCAAGGCCTCCAGCTCCATGATGTTAGGCCGCAGAGCAACGGAGATACGACCCGGAAAACAATCGCATCTCCGGCAAGGCAAGAGATTGAAAAAAAGTTTCCCCCGCCCCTCCCCCACATAAAACAAAAACTGAGAACATTAACACAAACCTTTAAAACATACTAAAAATAACAAAAAATGACTGGTATTTACGATTATCCCACTGACTTCACCATTTCACCCTACTTGCCTTGGGAGTTTACTGTTGAATCACTATTGCACTGCACCCGGCCCCATAACTTTCTCCCTGAGATGCAGTACCGAGTGCAGAACATTGCCTCTCCGATGGACAGTGACTCGAGTGAGATCTAAACCAGCTCTTTGTACTTCAGCCACCTTGAAATGAAGACCAGCATTCCACTTTGAATACTTTATACCTGCTGTATTATTGCCATCTATACTTTGCACATGGATAACCCAAATTTCTGCTTCTTCCCAACATTCCTCAAAGATTCTCTGATTTATTTCTACAATTCATCCTTAATTTTCCCACACTCAATTCCATTAGTACTCTTATATGAATTCAATATATCTGCTTCATGGCACCATGCTCCCTCCCACATTACCAATATCTTATGTACAACATTAGATGTACACCTCTTCATTCCTTTGCCATATTAATGCAAAAAAAAAAATGGCGAAAAAGCCCAATCGCAATTTGCTAATAAGCTTATGCACCATCTTACCTCACTTTATTTATTTTATCTCCTAACCTTGGGTCTGTTGAACAGTCCCAAACCCGAGCCAAGAACTGTTTCTCCACAGACGCTGCTTGAACTGCTAAGTGTTTCCAGCACCCACTGCTTTTGTGTCAGATTTCTAGCATCTAGGTCTTTTTGATTCCCACTCTCTTCCATCTCTCTGTCTTCCAACTCCTGAACTCACCTCAGTCGCCTGTGGGATTTTGGCAATGGGCAGCTGGCAATGTGGGAGTGACAACACTGCAGAACATTTATTTACCCTGAAAATGCAAGATGCCTGAAATAAATGCAATTTCTTCTTCTTTCTTTGAATTCCCCTTCCTTCAGGTTTAATTAGATACTCTACTCCAGAGTGTTCTGCCTTCTATTAAACTTCAACAGCTTCCAAATTAATTCAGCCAAATGACTGCAAAGTGTACTTATTACTTTGTATTTGTTCACGTCCAGTGTGAAGAATGAAACCGGCACGTAGAGCCGCAATATAATCAGTACTTTATTTATATCTCCTGGACAGCATGACTGCAATCAAACAAAATAGGCGCTATATTGAGAGAATGGCGACCATTTGGGAGAAGTTCATTTAGTTTTCTTATTAAAAGGAGTAGTAGATCTTTGCCATTCATTATAAATTATGAGCAGTTCGTGCCTGAGGTTGTGCCAGTAGCTGGCTGGGATCGTCAGAGCTCTGATGAAACATCGGAACACAGCAAAATCACAATATTAAAACCGTGATCAAAGGTTGCTTTTAAAATACCACTAAATACTGGACTGTGCAAATCCCAAACATTAGAATTCAGACACTATTAACAGAAATAGTTCCAATAATTTGAGTCTTGTGCCTTTGATTTTCCTTCCCAAGGTTGTGGGTGGCCTGTCAGACAATGGTACCTGTTGTGATGTGACATCCCTGGGCTATCACGCTCGGCCAACGATATACTGGGGCCATTTCTTAGATCAGGAGATTAATTAGTCATGACATCTTATGGTCTTCTCTCAGTGTAAATTGGGCATTTTGTCAAGAATGAGAATTCCACTGGATTAGTTCTCCCCATTTCCCTCTTTGCAGCGGATTGCACCTTTTCCAACCTTGGCATTGAAGCCTCAGTTTGCCTCCCTCTCGGGCATGCTCATCACATGAAGCCAATGCACCTCTTCCCTTATCCCTTCCAAGGTAGGTGTAGGCGAACAGGACAGGCCAGGATGTTGGCTGGTGGTCTCTGGTTGACTGACAGGTGCTGTGATAAGGCCCAGGTGCACCACAGCAGGAAGAGAGGGCATTTTCCCAGTTCTTTCCCACACCCGGACTCTCCCTACCCTGGAGCTGCTGGTGACTCAGCCTGCAGCCTAGCCCACAGCCCTCAATAATAAACAGGTATTTTTTAACGTGGCATTGAGAACCAATGTGTTGCTGCTTCCAAGAGGACATAGCCTTAGGGTAAGAGGGGAGAGATTGAAGAGGGATCTCAGAGTCACCTTTTTCACTCATGAGAAACCATATCTGGAATTAGCTGCCAAAGGAATCGAGAAACGTCCCATTTCGACGTTTTTTAAAAGACATACACGAGGAAGAAAAGCTCTGAGGGATAATGCCCAAATGAAGGCAAATGGGACTAGCCCAGTAAGGTAACTTGGTGGCATGGACAAGGTGGGCCAAAGGGCTCTATGAATTTATGACTCGGTGAGCCTTCTGAGCTTGAGTAAACAACTTCATGCCTACCCTTTATTAATTGTGATGGGGGGGAGGGAAGGGGGACAGAGGCTTTTAATTGATTTGGTCTCTGTGTGTAGCCTTGCAACAGAGACACAGGTAGCCCTTGCCCATCGTGTTTCCCCAGCTTCAACACTTTACTAATGGATGAGACAGCAGGAGACGAGCCCTTCACTCTGGGAAAGGGGAGGGTAAATGTGGACACCCCTGTGCAAACAGATCAAGAGCACCACAGCTATGTGACATATAAACCAATACCAATACATGGGGGCAACGGGTGTTAGAACGACTTTGCTGTAGCCATTATCCACTTCCACCTCGTGCTTACAGCTTTACAGAGATAAGTTTATTGGGCGGTGACCATGACATCATCACCTCTAGCTCAATGACAAACTTCTTCAGTTAGTGAATGTGCCCTGAACGTCCTTAGAACATCAGCTGGAGCAATTATTCTACATGAGTGAAATGACTGACAGGCAACTTCAGATGACCAGCGATTATAATTTTATTTCTTTGATATTGACCTTCAAATAAGGGGACAGCTCTTGTTTTCGATCTGTAGACCACGTTCAGAGGACTGCAGCTACTGTATACTCTGAGCAATTGTTTGCGTGCATGATGCTCATCAAAGGTACCTGAAGGTTGTGTCACAGTTGGCTGATGATGGTGATGAAGAACAGGTCAGAAACCTGAGCTGAAATCAAAGATCAAAGCTATGTTTTTATTAATTGGTATAGCAGACTAAAAGGGCTAAATGGCCTACTCCTACTCATTGCTAATACTCTTCCTACGTTCTTATGCAATGAGAACAGGAGTGAGACATTCCACTCCTGTGCCAACTCTGTTATTCTTCTTCTTCTTGCGTATGGCGTGCACAGCCTAAAGTTGTAAGACAACTTGTTCTGTTTGATCTTCTGTTTGTGCACGCCAGGTTGATTGCATTTGTTGAAACAGGGTGGACCACGTGGAGGTTGCAATCTCCCACCCTAGCCAACTCTGTTATTCAGTAAGGTTATGGATGATGTGACCTTTGTTGTTCATTGCCCTTGCAATCCTTGTAGTCAAGTCATAGTAGCTTTGAATATACTTTCGTTTTTAGATATATAGTGCGGATACAGGCCCTTCGGTCCACCGAGTCCGCACTGACCAGTGATCCCCGCACATTAACATTATCCTCCACACACTCGGGACAATTTATATTAATACCTAGCCAATTAACCTACAAACCTGTATGTCTTTGGAGTGTGGGAGGAAACCGACGATCTCAAGATACATTTAATTGTCACATGTGCCAGATGGCACAGTGAAATGAAATTCCCATACAGCCATACAATAAAAATAAAGAACACAACACACTATAGAATTTGACATAAAACATCCCCACACAGCAGAATCAGAGTTTCCCACTGTGTGGGAAGGCACCAAAGTCAGTCTCTTCCTCCATTGTTCCCCGTGGTCAGGGCCTCCTCAAGCCCTCCGCAGTTGCCGCTACGATCTCGGAGAAAACCCACGCGGTCACGTGGAGAATTACAAACTCTGTACATTCAGCACCTGTAGTTGGGATCGAACCCTGGTCTCCGCCGCTGCAAGTGCTGTGTGGCAGCAACTGTACCGCTGCGCCACCGTGCCGCCCCTTAATAATATAGCGAACATAACAACTGAAGGAGAGAATTCCAAAGACTCAAACCTCAACAAAAAGGAATTTCTCTTTGGCAGTAATGTGGTCAAGCTCTTATCCTGAGTCTGTGATGTCTAGTTTTAAATACCCCAAGCTCAGAAACAGCTTCACAGCATCTTGATTTGTTGAGCCCACACTGAATCTTGTATGTTTTTATGAAATCCCAATTTTTCTTCAAAATCTCAGAGCATAGGCCAATTCTACTCGATCTTTCTTCACAAAATAATCCTCATTCCAGAAACCACACCAGTTAGCTTTCTTGACGCAAATATACCAATCCTTCACTCTAGAAACGTTTCACGTATGCGTGATCACGTTGATTGGTGGTGCTGGCTTGAGGGGCCGAATGACCTACTCTTGCACCTATTGTCTATTGCATTGTTCCAGGTTTCATCAAAGCCCAGATTGTTCCAACAGATCTCCTTACTCTGTGCCATCGCCTGCCCCTTGAAATAATAACCCACTTTAAATTACTAAGTCATAATTATGTTGTCACATCTTTAAGCCAGGAAATTCCTTTAATACAGACATTTAGACCAAAGCCAGCTGGTCCATAGTCATACAGCATTTAAACAGGCCCTTCAGGCCAACTTTTCCACGCTTAGATGACCCATCCAAGCTTGTCCTATTTGCCTGCATTGGTTCATATTTGTCTAAAGCTTTTCTATCCATGTACCTGTGCAAATGTCTGTTAAATATTGTTATTGTACCTGTCTCCACTACTTCCTCTGGCAGCTATTTCAATATACCCACCACCCTCCGCGTGTAAAAGTTTCCCCGCGGGTTCTTAATAAATCTTTCCCCTCTCACCTTAAACCTATATCGTATGGAATTGGCAGAGTGAACAGAATTCACTTTCATTGAAAGGAGGCTGAAGCTGCTGTCACAGTCGCCGAGATCAGAGGAAACTCAAACCACAAACAGCGTAGGAGGATGTAGACCTTATGGTGTTCATTTGTTGTGTCTTCTCTGGTTTACATCATTTTATTTTGTGATGTTTCAACATATTGGTAGGATGTGTGGAATAAAATGCTGAGCTTTAGAAGAGTGAGAATAGCTTGCAACAAAAGGAAGAAATAGAATGTGGTGTTTATATTAGGCTTCTCACAGCCCTCAAAATGTTTTCATTTACGTTCAGGAGGCTGCTTCAACTGTGTGTTCCCTATATTCGGCCACCACACTGTTTCTGAGTGTGATCACCAGTATATACAGTATTAATGATCTGAGGCTGGATATTGGGAGCTTGAAAGGAAATATGGAATTTACAAACTTAGTCAACACTGATAAAGAAAATACCAGACCTCAGGACGGAAAACTGGCAGAATGTAATGCAGACAACTGTGAAGGATTTGAGCGGCAGATGTGAAGAGGCTGTGTGCTTTAAAATAAATAATATAAATTTCCAAGTGCCACAAGAATATAGAAACCTGGCAGCACACATGAAAGTAACCTTGAAGAAGATGGGAAATATTAAACAAGCTGCTGAGACAGCACACAGGCATATTGGCATCGTAGAGAGAAGCCAGAATGCAAATGGAGGACATTTTCACTGGTTGGGGGCTCAGATGGAATATTATGCTCCGTTTTGGCTAACACACCTTAAGAAAGGTCAAAGCCTTAGAGAATGGGCCTTTAGAGAAGGGTCTCGACCCAAAACATCGCCAATTCCTTCTCTCCATTGATGCTGCCTCACCCGCTGAGTTTCTCCAGCATTTTTTGTCTACCTTTCTGAGAATGGTCCAGGTGTGTGCCATTGAGTAACATCGGTGGTTGGCAAGTTGCTGGAGAAGACCCAGAGGAACAGGATTTATGTTCACTTAGAAAGGCGGGGTCTTATTAGGAGCAGTAAGTTCAGTTTTGTGCAGAGGTGATCAATCTAATTGAGGTTTTTGGGGAGTTATCCAAAGAGATTGATGAAAACAGGACAGTAGCTATTCCAGAAGCTTAAGGCACAGCGTTCAGACGCATGTTGATCAGGAGAAGTACCAGTAAGGTACAGGTACAATGAAATTCATACTTGCAGCAAGATCCTCGCACAGTGACTCCAACAACACAGTGACTGTATCCAATTTCAGATGGGAAATGTTTAATAAGTGGTATTCACAGGAATCCATGCAGAAAACTTGTTGTTTGTAATCTTTGTATAAATGACTTAAATAAAAATTTAGGAGGCATGATTAGTTTGCAGACAAAAAAACAGGCGGAGTTGCAGATAATGAAGAAAGTTGTTTTGTGAAGCATTGATCAGGTGGATAGTTGGGCGGAGCAGTGGCAGGTGGACTTTAGATAAGTACAAGGACATCTAGAACAAATGACATGGACCTTAGGAGCGTTGATGTACATAGAGACCTTGGGGTTCAAGTCCACAGCTCTCTGGAAGTGATGATACCGGTTTGTAGGGTTGTCAAAATTGTCTATGCTCACTTATCCTCGTGGGCCGAGACATTGAGTATAAGACTTGGGACGTCATGTACAAAACATTGGTTAGATTACACTTAGAGTATCCTGTACTGTTCCAGTAGCCACATTGCAGGAAGGATGTGGTACCAATAGAGAGGGTGCTGAAGAGATTCACCACAATGTTGCTAGAAAGGAGGGCTAAAGTTTTAAAAAGGATTAGACTGGGTTAAGCTGGGTTTATTCTCACAGGAACATATACGGTTGAAGGATAACCTTATGCAGGATTATAAAATTATGAGGGGCATGGATATGATAGAGTCTTTTTCCCAGAGTAGTGAACTCCAGAACTAGAGAGCATAGGTTTAAAATGAGGGGGGAGAAATTTGAAACGCTATGAGGGGTAAGTTTTTCACTCAGAGCATGGTGAATATTTGGAATTGTCAGCCAGAGTTGAGAGCTTCAAGTTCCATGATGTTCAAATTACCAATAATCTGTTGTGGACTAACCACATTAATGCGATGGTCACAAAAGCACACCAACACCTCTCCTTTCTCAGGAGTCAGAAGAAATTTGGCATATCTTCAGTGGCTCGTACAAACTTCTACGGATGCACCATAGAAAACATACCGTTGAGTTGCATCACAGCTTAGTTTGGGAACACCCGAGTCTGCACCAACCAGCGATCCCTGCACATTAACACTATCTTACACACTAGGGACAACTTACATTTATACCAAGCTAATGAACCTACAGACCTGTACGTCTTTGGAGTGTGGGAGGAAAAACCCATGTAGGTCACGGGGAGAACGTATACTCCGAACAGACAGCACCTGTGCTCAGGATTGAACCTGGGACCTGGGGTTCTGGCACTGTAAGGCAGCAACTCTACCGCTGCACCACCATGGCACCCCTGTGGAAGAGGGGTTCCAGTTCTGTGGAAGAGTCATCAAAGGCACAATCAGAGGAGGGGCCTTCCTCTGTACTCAACATTTGATAATTCTATGGTTCATTGTTCAAGGCATGGTGTGATGCAAGGTTATTCTCTTTCCTTGGAAATTGAAAATTCAAGACATGTCTATCCATGGTTTGTAGAGGCTGAGGTCACCGGAATTTCTGGGATAGCAACAAGCATGAGCACGCCTGTTCTTAACCACTGAACCTCACTCCTCCCCAACCGTTACACGTGTTATTTCTACTGGTTATAGGAATTGATATTTCCTTTCTTCTTTTCTTTGCTGCCATGTCTTGCTCGTGTGTGATAATGCCTGGATTCAGTATATCATCTCCCCAGGTCATTTTTTCAGTTGAAAGTTGATGTTATGTAGGAAAGAAACTGGGGTTGTGTACAAGTGGTCCCACAGGTGATTAACTTCACGATAAGAACGCTCTCACCTGCGAAAACGGCAATGCTGAAGCAGGTAAAAGGTTGAGGACGCAGAGGGAGAAGATATTTATCAAGAATTTACTTCCTCTAAATGCTGGCCTTGCTGTATTTATGGATGCAGCCTGGATCTGTTGTCTTTCTCTGAGGATTAATAATGTAAATCACATTGATCTGGCTCCTGTCAGGTCCTTACTGATTTCCCATCGTCTCACAGATATTGCACCTGTTAATCCATGGAGTCCCTTTCTGGAGCCAGAAAAGCAGAGGTCATTTTTAACAATATGGTAATCAGCAGCTAATCGATTGCTGCTTAATCAGCTGATCAATAGGACCTGCTGGCATTTGTGGCACAAATCCCAAGCCCCACCAGGGAGGAACAAGCCGAGAAAAGCTCAGCAAATTAATACCGAGCACGCTGCCGACATCTATCTGCTCCTGACATATTTACTGTATAAATGAATAGTTAAATATCAGGTGCTGAGTAAAAGCAAAGTCTCACAAGGGTGATTTACTTCCCTTGGTTCTAAAGGTGTGTGCTTGGAATGAGTAAACATGCATGCTCTGTGCTTAACGCAGTACTCAAACCCACCCCATCATGGGAGCAAAGTGAATTGTGATGGAATATTTTACATTAGGTTGTCGGCTTTTAAGATTTCTGTGAACTACTCTTAATAAGTTCATCCTTTTGGAATATATTTGGTTCCTGCAGAAATGACAGAAGCCTCACTGGAGAAATTATTCTCCATTCTGGACATTCATTTTCGTGTTTATGCCTTGAATGTTTCTCTGGATATTTTGTGAACCATTAGTTGTTCCACCCGAATTGCTACAAATTTCCTGATTTAACAGTTCTGATCAATGGCAACCGTAAATCCAGTTCCCTTTGGAATCCATATGATTATCAGTTGGATAAATTGTAACCCTGATTGGCCTTTTATAAATAAAACTGGCCACATCTCCTTAAAGTTAGCTCGACTGATTGAAAAGGGTTTTCGTTGTGAGCTGGCACTTATATTATATTCGTTTTTGGGATCTGGGCATGATTGGCAAGGCTGTTGGGAAGCAAATCCCAGCGATGATAGAGATCTATGATATATTTCCAAGTCGGTGTGCAACTTGGAGAAATCCCACAATTAGTGGTGTCCCACGTACCTGCTCCCCTTGTAATAGTTGTATAAAAATGGGACTGCACCTGAATTATTAGCTGCATTTCCAGTAATCAGGTAACAGGAAACATGTTCATAAATCATTGGAGCAGAATTAGGCCATTTGACTTATTGAGTCCACTCTGCTGATCATGGCTGATCAATCCTTCCCTCTGAACCCCATTCTCCTGCCTTCTTCGCATAACTTTTGACACCCTTACGGATTAAGAACCTGTCAATCTCTGTTTTACAAATACCCAATAACCATACAGCGTGGAAACAGACCCTTTGGCCCAACTTAACATGCCAATTAAGATGCTGCATCTAAGCAAGTCCCATTTATCTGCCTCAACTACCTCCTCTGGCAGCTCATTTCATGTACCCTCTCACCTCAAACATATATGTTCTCTTGTTTAATTCCCTTACCCTGGGTAAAATATACTTTTTTTTACAGAAAACTAAAATTAATAAACATTACATTTGGGAAGTAGGCATAGCAGACTAATTGAGTTCTCTTGAACAATGTAACCAGACTTGATGCAGTGACTTCAATACCAGTCTCGCAGTGTCTTAGTGATGACACTAGTCTCATTCATTTTGTCCATCATAAAAAAATCTGCTATTGAATGGAAACCAACACATGATCACAACAGGCACTATTAGAGCCTATTGCTCTTCCTCTACACTTCCAGGTCGATGATCAGTGGCTGGCAATTGATTCCTGGGACCTGAGCCCATTCCTTTAGTGATTCTATGTGAAGAGCAGAGAATTACTGGGGATCCTCTGTTTCAGAACAGGCTGCAATCACGGAGATTTCCTTTATAAGTGGTTCACCGGCATGAATCATCCAATTCCTTCAATGTGTGATGAACTTTTCAACCTTTGCTCAAGGCCAGAATGTAGTGCTGCAATAAAATGTGATTTGCCAGACAAATATATTTTGAAGTGTATTGTTTAACCTTGGAGGCACTACAAGCCCTAATCCTAGAGACAGTCTCAGACTCAATGAATACAAACCTCTCTGTCACCGGTTGTTGAGCGAGTAAAATATCACCTCGTTACACCACAGATTGTATTCCATTGAATATGATGTTCCTCTATACAGCTGGTTCATATCAAACATTAAAGAAAAGATGGGAACATTGACTTGAACTGAGGTCATTGAAACAGAGTATGTTGGAAATACATGGCCCGTCAGACGGTGTCAGTGGAATGAGAAACCGCATTACGGTATTGGGTGAAAGATCCTTCATAAGGTCCTTCAACTGGGATAGAGAAAACTGGGTCAGTTTTAAGTTGCAGAGAAGGTGGGGAAGAGATGAGGAGGACAGAGGGAATTGCTGAGGACAAGAAGAGAGCCCTGCAGAGAAACTGCAGAGATTACCCAGACAATGGGTTTGAAAACACCATCCTGACAATACACTCATTTCACTCCTGCCATTGGGACGAAAGTACAGGAGTCTGAAAACCATGATCACCAGGTTCAAGAAACGCTTCTGCCCAACAACCATCAGACTCTTGAACACTGCACAACACTGACCCCAACAGTGACAGTGGACTGTTTGTGGTTGCACTGATGACATAGGGGTTGCTTTGCACTAGTATTGGCATTATTAATTTAAAGACGTTGTTTATTATATATTATTTGTGTATAATGTGATTTCAGGCCTCTTATGCTGCTGCGTGTAAGAATTTCATTGTTGTGTTGTTGCATATGACAATTACGCACTCTTGGCTCTTGAAATTAGACAGATTTACATTGAACAAAAGCTGTGAAATTTGGGCAATGAGGGGGTGAGAACAAACAAAGTAATGATAAGAGTGGTCTTGCCCAGCAGCTCAAGCTGTAGTAATGTGAACCTTCCTGCATGACTTAAACTGGTGAACCGGTTTCCCGCACCTTCCACCTGGGCACCTGGCAGGACACAGACTCAGCTCTGTGTGCTACGGCTCAAGTAACTGTGTGCATCTTCCGTTCAAAATGATCCGTCTGTGATACTGCAGCAGCTGTAGGTTAACGTTTATTGTTGTCATGTGTACCGAGGTACTGTGAAAAGCTTTGTTTTGCATGTTATCAAAACAGTTCAGATACAGCATACATAAATACAATGAAGTTAAACTCAAGTACAATAGACGGAGCAAAGAGCAAGATACAAAGCAAGAAATACAGTATCTCAGCATTGTAGCGCATCTGTTCTGTAGACAAAGTCCAATGTCCTCAATATCCTCAGACGGTACCCTAGCTTATCACAAGACTGTCCAGAAGCCTGAGTGGAAAAAGCTGTTCCTGAAATTGGTGACACACACTTTCAAGCTTCTGCAACTTCTGCCGGATGGGAGCTGGGAGAAGAAGGAATGACTGGGGTGGGATGTCTTTGATTATGTTGGCTGCTTCTCCAAGGCAGGGTTAAGTGTAGATAGAATCAGTGTCAGGTCTGTGTGATTGACTGGGCTACACCTACAATTCTCTGCAATTTCTTGTGGACTTGGGCAGAACTGTTTCCAAACCAAGCTGTGACACAACCCAACAGTATGCTTTCTGTGGTGCATTTATAAATGTTTGTAAGAGTCGCTGAAGACATACCAAATTCCCTCAGTCCCTTCAGGAAGTAGAGGCATTGATGTGCCTTCTTGGCTGTTGCATCAATGTGATTTGTCTATGACAGATCATTGATGATATTAACAACAAGGAACTTGCTCAACCAATTCCACTTCCGTACTATTGATGCCAATTTGGGCATGTACTGTACCATGTTTCCTGAAGCCAATTACTTACTCCTTCATCTTGGTGACATTGAGGGAGAGGTTATTGGCTTGACACCCTGTCACGAAACTCTATCCCCTTCCTGTACTCTGTCTTCTCATTGTTTGTGACTCGGCCCACCACAGTGGTATCATGCGTAAACTTGTAGATGGAGTTCGAGCTGAATTTGGCTGTACAATCGTGACTGTACAGGGAGTATAGTAGGGGACTGGGAACGCATCCTCCTTTAGTACCCGTGACCTGGCGGATAATATCACCTCTCAAGCATGCAGCCTGCTCGGCAATCTTCGCCATGGTGTTCACTCACTCCATTTACAAAACCAAAATACTGCAGGTGCTGGAAGAAAAACAGAAAATGCCACACATACTCAAGTGGTCAGGCCACACCAGCAGAGAGAAACAAAGTCAGTGGTTGGATCAATGATCAAAGGTCTTCAATTGAAACAACACTCTTGTTTCACTCTTTACAGGTGCTGCCATATCGCTGAGTATTCCCGATACTTACTGTTCCTCTGATCGTCCACCTTCCATTTATTGTTGGTGTACTGAACCATCTGCGCCACCTGCCCTGCAGGATGAAAGACCTGAGACAAGGAATAATCACAATGCCTTGATCTTAAGATCTGTGGTAGCTGGTGGAGTTACACTACCCTACGTCAGTGTGACATCTCAGGGATCTGCTGACTGATTTCAGTGTAAAGGGGCTGTCCCACTGCGGCGACCTAATCTGCGAGTTTGGAAGAGTTTGGCCTCGACTCAAACTCGCAGCAAGGTCGACATGTGGTCCTAGGAGGTCCTATGAGATCACTGGAACTCTCCTTCATCCTTGAGGGAAGTTCCCGCATACTCGCGGCCTCAGTTTGGTCGAGGAAAATTTATTAGCATGTTGAACATTTTTCCGCAAGTAAAAATTGGTCAGCATGGTTCTTTTGAACTCGTAGTGCAGTGGAGTGGAGTCGCTATGTAGCTATAGGCAGTCGAGGGCAGCCGTAGGCAATCTCCTTCGCTGACCGGGCATTTTAATTGGATCATTGGAGTTTTCAAGACCAAGGAAAGCCGACCGGTAATGTAAAATGCCCGCTAAACTTTATGATGTCGTCTGGCTTCTTAAAGGTGTCTCCACTCTTTCTCCCCCCCCTTCTCCCCCCTTCTCCCCCTTCTCTCCTTCTCTCCCCCTTCTCTCCCCTTCTTTCCCCTTCTCTCCCCTTCTCTCCCCCACCCTGTGCTCTCTAAAGAACTTACCGTACACTGTGCAGCCGTCTTTTACCTTCTTGTTCATCGCGGGTGTGAATTTCAGACAGCGCTCCCCCGTTTTCCCTGGCCCCCGCCTTTGCGATGCGTGTGCCTGTGTGGATGACGGTCGATCCGGCTCGCGGTTTCATCGCTGACGGTCGATCCAGCTCGAGGTTTTTCAGGCGAGTGCCCTCGAGCTTGAAGGTCGAAGACAGTCGCTGAAAGGTCGCATCAGTGGGATAGGCCCTTAAGGCACCTCTCATCCAAACCAACAGAATTGACAACAGAAACTGTTGTCCCAGACTCCACAACAATTAAGGTTGCCAGTGACGATTCTTTTCCTCAGCATTTCTTTACAAAATAATTACTCTTCCTGCACTTCTGTCCTGCTTTTGGTAAAATATAACAATTCTTTCCAGTGGAATTCATGTTTGCTCCCTTGAGGTTGTTCTATCATAAGTGGCTAAATAGATTATATTCTTGGTGTTGCAAAGAAAAAGGGATGATCTTGTTGAAACATAAACGGATTCTGAGAGGGACTCAGTTAGGTTGATGTCCAGATGTTTCTACTATTGGGAGAATCTCAAATGAGGATTCATCGTTAAAAGATTAAGAGGGGCGCAATTTCAAACTGAACTTCTCACAGATGTGGATGAATGTCCATCCTGGAGAGTTATGCAGGCAAGATCATTGGAGGTCATTAAATAAGAAGTAAGTAAATTGTTGAAAGATCAGGGAGCCGAGGGTCATGGGAAACTGGCTGAGAAGAGGAGGTGAAGCCTGAGGCAGATCAGACGTTGTTGTATTGAATAGTGAGGCAGGCTAGATAGGCTGAGTGGCCTACTCCTGCTCCGATTTTCTTATGTTCTTATGTTCCCACAGCTCCACCCCTCTCATTGCGTAGCTCTAGCTCAGAGCTGTCTTCTGACACCTCTACACTCACGTTTTTCCCAACTGACTCACTGAGAACTTTAATCTGAGACTCTCTGCTCTGCCAGATGACAAATCTCTGTATCAATAATTTGCAAATGAATTTCTCGAAGTAACCTTTCTCGCACTGTCGAGTCTGCAGTTCTAAACACAAGTCTGTCTCTGACTGCTCCTTCCGGTGTAATTGTGTGAGACTCGCACCCTTCAGAGAGTTTGGCAGCATTGTGCTATATTGGTCATATGACTCACCAGCCTTCTCTTCAACTAGGGAAGGTGCTTCAACAGTTGGCAATGCTGACAGACTTTCCTAGGCACAGATACTATTGTGTTCTTATTCCTCACTTCAGTTGACAGTATTCACAGAACATAGAACAGTAGTGCACAGGAACAGGCCCTTCAGCCCACATTTTGTGCTGAACAATTTTGTGCTAAACTAATCTCCACATGATCCCTATCCCTCCATTCCCCGCATATCCATGTGCTATCTAAAAACCTCCAAAATGCCTCTATCATATCACCTCCACCCTAGCAGCATGTTGTAGGCACCACCACCCCCAGTTTTAAAAAAACGTCCACCTTACGCCTTAAATCTATGCCCTCCAGTATTTGACCTTTCCACCCTGGCAAAAAGGTTCTGAATGAAAACCCTACCATTGCTTCTCGTAATTTTATATACTTCTAACAGGTCTCCCCTCAACCTCTTGCATTGTAGAGAAAACAATTCAAGTCTGGATAACTTATCCTTATAGCTATTATCACCTGATCCACACAGCGTTCAGGTAAACATCTTCCGCACACTCTCCAAATCCATCCAAGTGCAACAAATATGCTTGCACCCCTATTGCGTTGAGAACTGCTGTTGCCGGGACTGATCCTGTCTCATCACCACTGCAAGGCTTTGCCTCAATCACTCTCATATTTTCCACATTCCCATTGTGTGCTCTTGCATGTCTGTGATGGTGCTAAAGCATTTCTTGAAGCCATAAATTTTAAATGGTCAGCATGGAGGAATTGGGCCGAAGGGAATGTTTCTGTGCTGTATGACTCTATTTGCATGATGATAGTGATGAATGAGAAGACAGTGGTGTAGCTATAGAGTCACTCTCTCACTGCTCCAGCAACCCTGGTACTATCCTAACCTCCGATGCTGTGTGTTGAAATGCCTTGAGACCGTACGTTTCCACCTAATGCTCCAGTTTGCCTCCACATTCCAAGGATAAGTGATCACAAAATTTCCTCTTGTGTAGGTGGGTGGAAGAATCTTGAGGGCATTGAAGGGAAATGGGAGAATCAAAATGGGATGTATAAATAGTGGTTGCTGGTCAGTGTGGACTTGGTGGGCCAAAGAGTCTGATTCCATGCCTATGACTATCATTCTGAGACAGCATTGTCTGAACACAGCCAGTGCACAAAGGTATACCGATATCACTCGAGAGTTGCTTTAAATGATCATCTTACATCGGGTACCAACTTGTATATCCTGTCACCTTCATCAATGAATGTACTCAAGATTTATGACAGAGATTAACTTTTACTTAAAATAATTTAAAACAATACCAAAAATAAACATTTATGGATGCCCATTTTTTTTTCTCTCATAGAAGCTCAAGCTGGAGAACTCTCAGGACCAGACCTAATCAGGTGAACTCAGTGACCACTGGGACAATTATTTTCTCACCATGAATCACTCTGTGCTGGTGTTTGTGCAGGAAATGTCCAGGCGGAGTGGACAATAAACACACATGCTTCCGTCAAGTAGATTCTGGTTGAAGAAACACTGAAAGATTGTGCACGCAGACCTATTTGTACTTGAAGTTGAAGTAAGAACATTTGCGCATTGTCAGCAAACAAATCAAACTGAAGCTGTGCACGAGGGTTCTTTAATTTAGTTTCTTGTCACATGTACCAAGGTACAGTGAAAAGCTTTTTTATTGTGTGCTATCCAGTCAGCGGAAAAATGATACATGATTCCAATCAAGCTGTCCACAGTGTACAGATACTTGTTGAACATCTCCCAACCTCTCCCTGGTTGTTCTCTCCCACAGGCTCTCTGTTCAGTGTGGTATCATCACGTATTGCAGATTCAGGCTTATTGCTGCTGGTAGGCCCTCCTCTCGTTGACCTTCCAGGGTTCAGAATGAAGTTTGTTTTCCTGGTGGCTGGAGAGAATAATGTTTTCTTAGGCCTGTGAGTATTATGGACACATCCTATGTGATATAGCGATAAACGGTGGACATGGCTTGTTACTTTAGATGAAATGTCCTTGACGACTAGTAGATGCCCTTGGAGCTGACAAATTAAGCTGAGAAATTGATTTGGAGGAAGGAAGGTGTTTGGCGAGCTGCCCTTTGCAGTCCTGAGTTTTGCTGACAACCAGGTGCTGAGGGATTAAGACATTGATAAATAAGGACCAGGGAAAATCAGACGGGGCTTAATATGGCCATACAACCTGATGAAAACTTGCTTGCAGCATTGTATCTGTATCTCATTGTACTTGTGCACATGACAAATAGTTGAACTGTACTTGATTTGAAGAAGTTGTTGTCCAGTCTGCAGTATAACAACAGTAAATGAGTAACTTTCACTTTCATCATTTCACACTGTAAATATTATAGAATGGAAGCATACAATGATCGCAGAAGCTGTGGAGGGAGTAGGAAGTAAGCCTGACAGGATATGTTCTGCGTGTTAGTGCTTGGATACAGAAATCCAGAAGTTGCCTCCTGTAGTTCATTATTAGCCAGCAGCTGTACTCCAACATTGAGCACAGCACTTCAATGTGGGAGTAAAAACTTGCTAATTATGCACCATTTACAGAGGGAAATTGCCCCAAGATCCTGCTGCAATCCTTCTCAATGATTTTAGAAGGTCAAGGAACTCCAGTAGGAGGCTATTAATTAAAGAAACCCTTCCATTATTTAAGTTAAAAGGGCTTTAAAATCTTTCTGAGGCATTTTAATAACTCTTTATTGGTGAGTTAATATAGATTTTTAAGTTGTTCTGTTTCTGATATTTATTTTTTAAGTTATAGAAGTTTGTTGAAAGTTTTTCTCAATCTGTGAATGTATTTGAATGTCCCAGAAGCATTCGGAGTGTTTTTTTAAATGATTAAAGGGTTTAACAACTCTGACTGAGTGTTGAGCCTGTGAAGATTTTTGTTCTGATTTAGTTGGTGCAGTGGAAGATTAAGATTTATTGAGATCCCAAATGAACAGAACTTTGGAGACCATCACATCTCATTGAAAATGTGTCTGATGCTGGGGCTTGCTCTGGGAGGCTACTCCATTTAACAGATCTCGGGATGGGCGCAGGTGCAATGGACCAAACTACCTACAACTGGCTTGTTGGCTCTCAACATAAAAGATGGGAATGGTAAAACCCACCAAGACAGCTGGGGTGGTTTAATTAAATAAAATCGATGAATTCTGCACAATACTGCTCATTGGCCATAAAATAAAGGTTCACTGCTGTGCTTCAGGAGTGGGAATCTGCCATCTTGATTCCTTGCAGCCTCCTCAGAACCAGAGCAACTATGGATGACAATAAATTCCAGCAGCATCCAAAACACGTCAACAATGAAAACAAAATGGACATTGTATGAGGTGATAATAAATAAATAAATGAGAGAGGAGAAAGAAAATGTAATGTCAAATCAGCCTGTTACTGAAATCTGACAGCTTTTCTAAGAATCTTGCAGTCTCCATGGTGCGTGCTAATGGATACACAGAGAGCTCCAGAGAAACACTCTGGAGTTAAAAGCTAAGTGAATTTTGTAACGCCATACATTTCTCCAAACACTTCCACTCCCCTTTGTAAGTTGGGCAAAATGCATCCTCTTTATAACAAAGAGACACAGGGAACACATGGAAATCTTGAGTAGAACACAGTGCTGGAGGAACTCAGTGGGTCAGGCAGCATCTGTGGTGGGAATGGACAGACAACGTTTCAGTGTGAAGAAGTGTCCGACCAAAATGTCATCTGTCCATTCCCTCCAATTTCTGCCAGACCCGCTGAGTTCCTCAGCACTCTGTGTTTCTCTCATAATTACTATTGTACTTTACAAAGTCAGCTTCCCTTGGATTCCCTCAAATTGATGTGTACTTGTCCGACTGAGGGGATAGTAATTCAATCTATTAAACTGCTCATTAGGCCTGGATCAACCCCTTATGCTGTGAGAAACCTGTATCTGCCAGTATCATGCCAAATGTTATATAATTATTGATTTTGTCAACCTGTATTGTATCCCATGATACACTACATAAGAGCCATGTCCATCAGTGCTGTACCCATTGTTAGATGGTGATAAACCTACCCCCAAGAGTACTGTTTACCTATCCTAGACCAGTCCCTACCCATGATGTATCGCTGTGTTATACAGCAACATACCCGTCCCGACTAATACTGTACCCTAGTGCTACACGGTGACAGACCCATCTCCACTAGTACTGTACCCCACTTTATTACAGTGACAGACCATTTGCACCAGTACTGTATCCCAGTGTAATGTGCAGTGACAGTACCCTAGAGTTATAGTGATAGATCTATCCCACCTGTACTGTATCCAATGTTATACTGTGACCGACCTGTCTCCACCAGTTCTTACCCCAGTGTTACACAATGACAGACCCGTCCCCAGCAGTATGTATCACGGTGTTATACAGCGACAGACCTGCCTCCACCTATACTATATCTCAGTATAATACTGTTGTAGACCTTTTACTACCAGTACTGCACCCTAATGTTATATACTGACAACTTACTGACTGTCCCATCACTACTGTACCCCAGTGTTATACAGACAGACTTGTTCCCACCAATACTGCATCCCGATGTTATGCACTGACAGACCCGTCCCCACTACTACCGTGCCTCTGTGTTATACAGACACACCTGTCCCCACCAGTACTGTACCTCCTGTTGCACAGTTACAGTCCTGTCCCCACCATCACTGTATCTTAGTGTTATACATTAACAGTCCTGTCTCCACCACTACCATATCCCAATGTTATACAGTGGCAACCCATCCCCACCAGTACTGCACCCCAATGTTATACAGCGACACTCCCATTCCCGGCAGTACTATGCTCATGGTTTCGTATAAAATGAAGTACAGAGAGCTCTGCTCAAAGGAATACAACTTAGTCGGAAAATAATTTTAAGAATTACCAGTCAAAATAAATAAACAAGAAAATGAGATTTATTTACGCTTTATAATGATTTATAACAGCTGTGTTTGTTACAAAAGCAAGTGTATCACATTTACAGAATATTACAGTAAGCCAAGGCCCAGCGATTAAAAGTGACATCATCCCCCATAAGCATCATGTGGCAAGAACTTTGTCACTCGCCTATCTAGTGTCTGCTGGCTTCTAAAAATATACTGAATTACATTTAGCAGGTTAGCTAAGGAAGTGAATTAATAACATTTTACCAACAGCTTGCTCTAGATTTGGGAGAAAATTAGAAGGGTGATTTTCAGATTTTTTTTTTAAAATTGCTGATTAAATAACCGGTTTTACCATCAATATCTCAAAGGAAGTGAAACAAACGGTCGTAATCTTCATCACTTTTAGGCTGTTAGTTACTGTTCTGACTGCCATATTTTTACATTTTTTAAAGAAATTGTGAAGCCTTACCATTGTCTTGAGGAGTTATTGAACTTTTCAATGTAAGTGAACAATGTTATCAGTCGAAACAAGTAACATTAATAATGTCCAGAATTAATAACGGTATTGACTGAATGCATTGTATCGGAGTGCTACAGTGTGAACATGTCACATACTCTCCTTTGAGCATCATGGTAACTTTATACATGTCACCGATTCTCCAACCTTCAGTCATGTGCTTCCACTCATGTACACTCTGACAATGACGAATGGAAAGGAGGGAAGAAATCCTCAGTCTATAGTTTGATTCCAGTTTTGCGTACAAGCATTGAAAGCTACACTTCTATGGCTTTTGTAGGAACATAACAATATAAAAAAATAGGAACAGTTGTAGGCCACGTGGCCCCTCGTGCCTGTCCCACCATTCAATGCGATCATGGCTGATCTGTCCCAGGCCTCACTTCTTCTGTGGCAGTTGCTTGAATCTTTCAACAATTGATCTACTTCCTCTTTGAAGACCCCCAATGATCCAGCCTCCACAATCCTTGAGGGGAAAGAATTCCAGAGATTCACCAATCTCTTTGAGAAGCTTCCTATGCAACTCAGCTTTAAATAACCAACCCCTTACACTGTAACTATGCCCCCTTGTTTTGTATTGAGATAGCTCTGATGTGCAGCAATTGTCCCAATGGTGTGCTTGCTAAATGTATTCCTAACATTAGACAACATGTACAAATAGCTCCAGATTTAGCAGATGATCCTACCCCTTGCTCAGTATTCAACTCCACTGGCTTCATGAAGAGGTCCTCCTTAAATGAATTTAATGCAATAACATTGTGCTGTACAGATATAACAGACAAGTGCTAACTCTCCATTTGCTCAGTAATCAATCTTTACCACCTCTGTGGAAACTTGTCCAGGAGAGGTCAAAAGAGGAAGTTGAAGGAGATGTAATTACTGGATGCTCACAATTGTCTAGAGCAGCATTGCTAGGCACTTGGTGCCAAGCCAGCTCAACAAACCTCAGCAGCGCATTTGATACAGGCCCTGGAGAGAGAGATCTAAAACCAGTCAGAACCTGCAAAATGAAAATGTACAACCTAACAAAATCAAAATAAAATCAATTTCAATTGTGTAAGTAGAGTTGCAAAAAGTATATGGAACATATCAAGAAATGTCTAATTATACTGGATACAGAAATGGTGCCAACCTAGCTGCAACTCTGGAGAACAGTGAACATTCGTCCAACTCCAGACAACCTCACAGCAACTCCTCCTTCTGCAGTTGACGGGGGTGGATGTGAGGGAGGAACTCCGAGAGGTGAAGAGGCAGCAAGATCCACTCTTTGCCTCACAATTCTGCAAGATCATCTTCCGATTCTGAGTCCACTCCATGGAGCAGGATGAGATGTGCCCATGCATCTCCTTCCATAAGGCTCTGTGATCCACGACCTTAAGGAAGAGGACTGTTCGGTAATTTTCTCGCAGACGGACATATTGCCGTCTGTATGACAGAAAGGCCACAGATAGCACAGCTTCTCAGAACTTCCTATTCTTTAACATAGGGGTCTTGGAAGACAGCAAGCAGGATAATCTAGACCAACCACTGACCCAAGAAGAGCTGACTGGCTCCATCCATTTCTTTGACGAGAATAAAACTCCTGGAAGCAAAGATTTACTGTCTGAGTTATACTCCTTCCATGGTATTGGGTGAACCTGGACCTGCTGGAAGTGTACACTGCTGTGTGTCTGGCCGGCAGCGTGTCAGATTCCATGAGGAAGGGCATCATCAACCTCATCTACAAGCAGAAGGGGGAGAACGATGACATCAGGAATTGAGACCCATCTCCCTGATAAATGTGGACTATAAGATCCTGACACGCACGTACATGATGGACATGTTCTACAAAATAGGCTTTGGGGAGGGAATCAGGAAATAGATCCAACTGCTCTTCACTAATATCTATAAACCAGTCCAAAACAATGGGAGAAAATGGATATCTTCCCCATCGGGTCTGAAGCCAGGCAGGTTTCCCACTATACCCGGTCTGGTTTGTGTGCTGCATATAACCCTTTGCTGAGTCCATCAGGAAGGACAAGAGCATAAGAGGGATAACATTGTTAGACAGTGGGACCACTCAAATCAAAACCTCCTTGTACATGAACAATGTCGCTGTTTTCTGCTCGGATCCACGATCAGTCTACAGATTAATCATCATCTGCAATCAATTTGAGTTGGCATTGGTTGCCAGAGTCAACCACAGGAAGAGCGAGGCCGTGCTCTTGGCACTTTGGTCTGCCTGAAACTTGTTGGTCTCCCAGCATAGCGAGATGTTGTCAGGGAATGTTGCTGACTGGCCCATTCCAAACTGGTGCAGCCATCTACAAGGTTCTGCGTGGACGACTACAGTCTAGATTTCTCCTGCTGCTGAACATTGAGGGGCAAAGTCTGGTGGGGACACCCCTCAAACAAGGGAAGGGATATCACCCTAAGGCCACATGAATGGCAAGAATGTTTTGTTTTATTAAAGGATGGGTGCAAATACTAATGAGTATGACAATTACAAATATATAAATGCTGACAATGTTTGAACATTTTTTGCACAGTTTTGTACATTTATTTTTTATCCTGAATAAAGTTAATTATGGGGGGAAAAAGAAAAAAAGTTTGGTTTTGCTAAAATTACTCAGCTCCAGACCTCGTTAAAACCTCAATCAGAATGGGAACCGAAGAAGGGTCTCGACCCGAAAAGTCACCTATTCCTTCGCTCCATAGATGCTGCCTCGCCCGCTGAGTTTCTCCAGCATTTTTGTCTACCCTCGATTTTTCTAGCATCTGCAGTTCTTTCTTAAACATTAAATAATTCCCAAGAGAGGTGATAGTGACTGATGCAGTTGTGAAGGGTGTTGGTGAGAGCTCACCTCGAATATTGCACAGTTGTGATCACCTTTGCTAAGGAAGGATATAGCCCACCGAGCTAATTCCTGGGATGAGAGTGTTGCCCTGCCAAGAGAAGCTAAATGGGCTTGAGTGTACTGTATATTTGGAATTTTGAAAAATGAGCAGTGTTCTTACTGAAACATATAAGATCCATAAGGGGCATGACAAGAGGATGGTAAGAGTTTTCACATTGAAAAAGAGAGTGTCTCAAGCAAGGGGCCGTAGTTTCAAGATAAGGAGCTGGTCATTTAAAAGCAAGGTGTGCAGAGTAGTTTTCTCTCAGAGGTTGATGGATCCCAGGAGTTATCTGCCTCAGTGCTGTGGAGGCTACCTCCATAGGAAGTGAATACATTGCAAAGATCAGGGGGTTGAGACCTATGAAGATGGAGTTGGTGGATGACAAATGAAGATTGCAGTCACTTTAGCTCGCCCACATTTTCTCAGAGGGGTGGGGATCCATGTTGAAAATGGGGAAGCTTGAGGATGAGAATGAATGAGCTTGGAAGGAGATGCAAAAGGAGAGTTATGGAGTGCAGTTGACTGAGTAGTAACAAGGAGGAGCCAACTGTCTGTCCAGATGACGGAAGTAACTACAAGAACATTTTAAAAACAGGGGCAACGGGAAGACAAATACCTGTGGAGACTGATTGCAGGAGAACGTGCAGGGGCCTGAATATTCACCTTCACAACTCAAAACAACATTATTCAGTACGTTCAACACTCTAAACCTCAGCAGTCAATAAACCACAGCAAGCCAAGAAACATGCAGATCAGTTCTGGAGCATTATGTTATTCCAATTCGTAAATAAAACTTGGCCTAAAAGCAAGCTGGAAATGTACTTTTCAAACAGCACAAAGAGCAATCTATTTCACTCGGTCTGAATTCACAATAGTTGTTCTGTCAGTTTATTGTCAGCATTTCAGTCACCTTGAAGGAATGCGGTGATGGTTATTTTCTCTCAGATGTTAGAGCAAACAATCAGGAAATTTCCACCTGTTGACTCCAAATATGTACCTTGACTCTTTAAAGTGTATGCATCCTCTGCACACACTCCCACAGGGATCTTGACCAGGAAGGCCTCTGACCTGAAACGTTAGCACAAAGTCTCTTTCCATAAATACTGCTTGACCTGCTGACCATTTGATGTATTTTCGGATTTTATTGTCCCTAATTTCACCCAAGGTACCCAGGAACTAAAGGCTCTTAATTCCCTCAGCTCTAAATATACCTTCAGTTCCTCAAAGTCAAACTCTTTTTGACTCAGCATGGGGCTCAGAACAATCGCTTGGGATGCAATGCCCCAAATGGTTTCTTGCAAGTGTATCTAGTGCAACATTAGTTTTGTGTTCTGGAATATAGCTGAAATTATAGCTGTTTGTTCCGTCGGTCAATTTGGATTTACAATTGCATACAACAGGCTTGCTGACAGAGGTGGAAGTAGGGACTCAAATAACAAAATATCCAGATGAGCACCTGAATTGCCAAGGCATTGGCAAATTAGGGCCAAATGCTGGTAAATGGGATTAGTACAGATAGACACTTGATGGTCAGCATGGACTTAGTGGGTTGAAGGGCCTATTTCTCTGCTGTATGACTCAATGACTGAGTCCAAACATGCCGACCTTTCCTGATCTCATTTTCATTTTTCACAGCCTTTGCCGGAGAGATGCAGACTGCTGAACGGGAGGTAAGGCCAATTGCTGGCACTCTGCTCCTAATCAATTGTCATTGGACTTTGTTTCATATGCAATCAATGAATGTGTGTATGCATGGGCCCACTGTTAAAATCCATAGTGGTCTATGGCTTTTACATCAAGCCATACTCAGCATGTTTCTCAGAGAGGGGGTTGTTCAGATTGAAAATATTCTGAGCCTCCGAAGACCTATTTTAAAATCAAATCTGAGCAAGTTCCCAGTGTTCAGCCTCGATCGCCAGGTGCGTGCTGTGGCCCAACGCTTTTTTGGGAACAAGTTTTTAAAAGATTGTTAGATTGACCACAATTTTACTTGCAAAGCAAAAGCACTTTATCAGGAATTTTGGTAGCCGTCATCATCTTAATTGTAAACGCAAGTGACAGATGAAGCAATACTGGAGAAGGTAAGTTGATTAAAGCTCCCAGAATCATAATCAAGGGCTTGTAAAGTTCAATGCAAATTGTCAGGACTTCTGGTATTTTGGATTTGTGACTCTGATCATTTAAACTGAGGCCAACGATAAGGGTTTCTCATCCTCGACAAATCAGATCACTGGGGTCCTGTTGCCTGGGTGGCTGATTCTTGCTGAGTTATAAACTATTAAGTCCTAACACCCCAAACTGATCTTAGTGCAGAAACCCAAAGGGGTTTGGTTTCGGCTGCACCCAATTCTGAGTTCAGCTGGGACAACATCTTGGCTTCAGTTTCTCGTCCACCTCTTGTGAAGGTGGGAATGGTATTTGGTTCCCTCTAGTGACTTTGATTAATTAATGCAGGTTTCCAGCATTTGCTGATTAAGTGTTAATTTCTCCAGACTTTTGTTTATCAGTGAAGAATTAATTAAAAATCTGAAATTATGCATCCTCTTAGACAGCTTTAGTTGCTGTATTTACATTAATACAAATACATTTGTTCGAGTGGTGGCGCCATAGAGTGTGGCAGCCTCGCCTGCAGCTGTTCGTTCTTCGCCCTATTTTTTATTTTTAGTTTGTTAAAGTTTTGTTCTGGAGGCCTTTTAGTCTTTTTATGTGGGGGATGGGTGGGAGGAAAGGGGGGAATCGTTTTTCCCAGTCCCTACCTGGGCGAGGAAGCATCCTTCCTCCGAGCCGCATCTTCGCCCTCTCCATTTGGATTGGCGCGGCCTTTCCTGTCGGAGACCAGCCAGAGCTTCGAGCTGCAGCTTCAGCACTGAGATACCATCGCGGAGCGGGGCGATGCCTTACCCTGGTCGCTGTGTTGGAGTGCTGGGCCTGCCGACTTCAACATCGTGGAGCTGTGGTCTGCGGAGCTTCCAGCCGCGGCGGCACTGACTTTATCAAGTCGGAGCCTGGGATCTCTCGCCGAGGTCGCCAGTGTTGGAGCTCCGCCCAGCGCGGCCTGTGGACTTCGAGAGCCGCGATCTCCGGGAGGAAGCAGCCATTTTGGAACGCCAAGCCGCTGTTCCAACGCCGGAGTTCCATAATCCCGGCGAGAGGGCCTGAAACATCAGGCCGCCGTATAGCAGCAACTGCGGAGGCCTCAATAGATCCCGACCACGGGTGAACATTAAGAAGTGGACTGAACTTTGCTGCCTTCCCTCACAGTGGGAAACGTTGATCCCGCTGCGGGGGGATGTTTTTTATGTTTAATGTTAAATTCTATAATGTGTATATTTTATTTGTGTGCTGCATTGACAACTCAAATTTCACTGCACCAATTGGTGTATGTGACAATAAATGTCCTTTATCCTTTGTGTTGATGGTATTGTTAACCCTTTGGCCCACTGAGTCCAAACTGACCCGCAATTTTCCAATTACATTACTCTCACATTAATCCTATTTTTATTCTCCCCACATCTTCATCAATTCAGCCCAGATTGTACCCATCACATACACAACAGCCAGGGTACAGTCCTCTACCCCATTGCAGACATTGGACATTTCATGTAATTGATGTGCTACAATGCTGAGAACCATATTCTGCCCACTGTATATTCCCCATTGCTCTATCAATTGTACTTGAGTTTGACTTGAATGTATCGATGTGTAGTATTATCTGATTTATTTAGATGTTTTTCACGACAAACATGATAATATTAAATTTAAACCAAAACCCAAAAGGTAGTATTTCCAACAGTCCAGCATTTTCTGTATATTGTATTGGAGAGTTAGACCAGTCTTTTTAGTTGAGTTTTTGAGTTGGACTGCAACATGCAGTCAAGAGGTGAGAATGCCACCCTCTGAACGACAACTGACACCAGTAATCTAGCAGCACATCCTAGGAGAATGCTGGTTCATTTTCTAGAAACTCAAAACAAAGTCACTCCTCCCTGAAAAATAAAGATCACGCTTATGGCTCCCTCATTTCCATTTCCCATCTAATTTCATCACAAGGGGAAATGGACTACAGTGGCTGCATGTGACAATGGCCAATGGTTGATGGAAATGTGCTGAGCTTAGATAGGAATGTATCTGCAATGTGACCTTATATGGATTATCAGACTAGGATAACTGGGAGGAGACAGCAGGGGAGCTGAGGAAGGGGAGGAGACAGCAAGGACTAACAGAATTGGGAGAATTCGATGTTCATGCCCTGAGGGTGTAGATCCCCAAACGGAATATGAGGTGCTGTTCTCCTCTTTCCTTTGCTGCTCGCCTGCCCCACTATTGAGGGTTCCCTTGAAATGAGAATAATTTCTCAAACTATCAGTAAATTCTGCTTCTGTAGATTGTCGTGAGGGGTAGATTGCACTTAATAATGGATGCACTGCAGATGGAAATGTGGCATTTTGTTTAATATTGAAAATAATTTTAGTTTCCTTAATTCTGTTATTATGTTAAAAATCTAGTTTTACTCGGATGTTATCTGCCAGTTGAAATTTGTGATATTGCCTGTTGTCTTAAGACAAAAGGATAGCCATTTGGCCCATTGAGTCAATGCCGGCAGACAGGAGAGGGGAGAATAGGGAATGATTTGGGTATAAATGGTCCTTCATTATTTTAGTCTATGTCATACAGCACAAAAACAGGCCCTTTGGCCCAACTTGCCTCCAACTTGCAGACCAAGATGCCCCATCTACATTAATCCCACCTGCCTGCGTTTGTCCCAATACCACCCACTTTGGTGCTGTATGCAAATTTGACTATACAAGGAACAGCAGATTATTTTAGCTGCTTTCCTGTGGCTGCTTCAAGTGTAGATGAGTGTAGGTTGTGGTGGTGGTGGTGGGGCGGGGATGTGGATGCAATAGGGTGCGGGAGTCATAGCTATGTTATGGACTTGGTTACATAAACAGTTCTCCAATTTCTTGCCGTCTTGGTCAGAACTGTTGCTGATCAAAACTGTGTTGCATCCTGGTAAGATACTTTCTACAGTATATCTTTAGAAGTTGGTAAGAGTGGAGACATGCCAACCTTCCTCAGAGCTGTTGGTGTGCTGTCTTGGCCACAGCTTCATTGTCTTTAAGCCAGGACAATTTTTTTTTTGACATTTACGCCTGGGAACTTGAACCATTTCCACTCTGGCACTGGGGATGTGTACACCACCTTACTTCCCAGAGTCAATGAGCAGCTCCTGCATCTTGCAGACATTGAGGGAGAGGCTGAGAGATTGGCCATCATTGCAAATTAATCAGCAGGGGTGACAAAGAACTTCCAGTTGGACCACCAACAACAGCAGTTTTTACTATGTAATTTTGATGGGGTAAGAAACGACAGGTGACCCATAAACGTCCAAAACACAGTGATCAGAAGTATCTAGTAGGTACTGTTAACTCCCTTCACCCCATGAGAAATGGGCTCAGTGCAGACAATCAGGCAGCCACACCAGGCAGGAACCTCATCAATTAACATCACTCAATGTTTGCTGGGCTTTGGACGTTAATGCATTCTTCAGGCCCTTCCACATAGAGCATGAAGATTTACTTGGTGAATATGGCATCCAAAGCATCAAGGTGCTGAGAAACTAAATCGAGGTTACTCTTGGAGACACAAAGAACTGCAGATTCTGGAAGCTCGAGTAGAACACAAAATGCTGGAGAAACTCAGCGAGTCATTCAGCATCCCTGGAGGACATGGATAGGTGAGACTTCACAATTCTGATTCTGAAGAAGGTTCCCAACCTGAAAGGTCACCTATCCATGTCCTCCAAACATGGAAACATAGAAACATAGAAAATAGGTGCAGGGGTAAGCCATTCAGCCCTTCGAGCCTGCACCGCCATTCAATATGATCATGGCTGATCATCCAACTCAGTATCCTGTACCTGCTTTCTCTCCATAACCCCTGATCCCTTTAGCCACAAGGGCCACATCTAACACCCTCTTAAATATAGCCAATGAGCTGGCCACAACTACCTTCTGTGGCAGAGAATTCCACAGATTCACCACTCTCTGTGTGAAAAATGTTTTTCTCATCTCGGTCCTAAAAGATTTCCCCCTTATCCTTAAACTGTGACCCCGTGTTCTGGACTTCCCCAACATCGGGAACAATCTTCCTGCATCTAGCCTGTCCAGCCCCTGAAGTCCAAAGATGTTGCCATCCAAAGATGCTGCCATAAACCCGCTGGGTTACTGCAGTACTTGGGTTCAATCCGAGTTACTCTTACCAGGCCAGACGGAGCTTGAGAACGATAAGGAATTTGATGAGAATGACATGCGCCATGGATGCCCCAGCCAGGTTCTCAATCCTCTGGAACTCCCTGCCAACTGGTTGGCCTCTGAACCAAATTATGTTATGCCAGCCTAGAGTGGAATATTGTTCATTAAAGCTACCTGACTCTCAAGGGTTGTGTTAACCAGGTCTTGCCATCAAAGTGAATGTAGCAACATTGATAAGAGGCATCGTGTTTTAATTCTGTTATAGTTAAAATGTCGGGTGCCATTGAAATGTCATTACGTGCAATGTCTGACTGAGTATTTGGAATTCCATGATGTTTATGATCCATCGAGTGTTTTTCTGTGTACGAGCTGCTGCTGGTGAAAGCCACCCTTGATTCTAAACAACCATTGTTAATTTCCCAAGCGCAATTCACGCTCCGCCTTTATACAAGGAATGACACTTTCCCATCAGCCTGGCCAAGAACTGGATGCCCCCCGATGTAAAATGACCTTTTTCTAATCTGTTGTTTTTATATTCCAGTGGTCTCCAAGGGCGTTAACCTTATGGCCCAGTCAGTGAGAAATAGAGCCTGCCATTCTGAGCATCGGAAGATTGATGAGAGTTGGGCCTCCTGATTACGTACTCACATTCCCTTTGAGATGTAACGAAGAAAGGTAGACAGCAGTCAGCTGGAAAAGATACAGATAAAACATTTATCAGATCTGTAATTATAGCCAAACAAGGTTTAAAAACGTTGCCTTCTATTTTTATCAATAACAATTACTTTGATTCTCCGGTTAGTAACCCTGTCCTCTTGAAGCAAGACTGTAGAGCAAGCACATTCAACTGTTATTGCTGATCCCTGCTGCAGCGTTTGGACCCATCCCAAGTATGCTACAGCATGGTGCAATATATTGGAAATGATACAATGTCCTGCACGTTTTGGTTATGTATCTTAACAGAAAGGTTTTATGGCTGATTTCTTTTGTGAAGAAGACATATATAAATCTGGTTCAAGTTGTTGTGAACGTTGAATTTAGTGGCTGCTGCTGCAAAGGTCAGCTGGTAAATCTCTTTTATTTTTCATGAGGCAGCCTGACCAAGAGTGGGAGATCCTTTCTGTTGTTCATTTAAATACTATACACATTTCTAAAATTGTGCTGTACACAGTCTGCAACTATTCTGGTTTCACTGCCTCACCTCTATAGTTTCCCTCAACTGGATAATCATCATCTAATTATTCTCATATGCATCCCTGAGTCACCAATTCCAGTTTCAGAAACCGACTCCATCACCTCAGCACCTGCTGGTCATTCCACATTTACCTCCCACCGTATTCTGATTTACACACTGCATCTTGGAACCATGACCTAGTAATCAGTCGTGTGGAGAATATCATTGGCAGGTAGCACTCTGTCATGAAGGAGTGAGAAATGTCTCACCCACCAAAACTGATGTCCTTTTTCTGCAGTGGCATTAGAAGTGCTCCTGAATTATGTAAAGACTGGAGCTTTTCTTTGAGCCATATTTTTATCTGGAATGCCGATGACTCGCCAGGCTATTAAGTTGTCCAATGTTGTGGTGTTTGAGATGCCAGGCAGATTCTCCTTCTCTGCTGCTGTTCTGAGAGCTCATGCAGCATTTACAGGTCAGCTGTTGGTCTGTCACTTCAGGCTGCTGGGCTTTTCTTGATATGTTTTATTCAGAAAGGTTTACAGTCTAAACAGAGCAATGTTTTATTTCAGTGTTCACATTTTACTACTGGTGCCTGAAGCTGCCATCCATGTCATAGAATGAACACAAAGTGCCAGAATAACTCAGTGGATCTGACATCATCTCTGGAGGACATGGATAGGTGACGTTTCATGTCGGGACCCTTCCTCAGACTCAATCTAAAAAAGGGTCTCGACCCAAAACGTCGCCTATCCATTTCCTCCGGAGATGGTGCCTGACCCACTGAGTTACTCCAGCACTTTGTGTTCTATGCAAGATTACAACTTCTGCAGTTCCTTGTGTCTCCATGTCACAGGATGAGATGATAAGAGAGGAGGGAGGGGGCATGGAGCAGGAATAATGGTATGTGTGTCATCTAATGAAACGAGAGCAGTGTACAAAAACAATTACATTGTATTAATAAATAGAGAATTGCACTGTAAGTGATTTTTCTGACCTTAACGTGTGAAGACAGTGCCTGAATCTGATTCCAGTGATCAACGTAGCAGAGTGCAACCTCTAAAAAACAGGCATCCACTATAACATTTAACTGAAGGATTTAGCAGTCAGCACAGATGAGAGAATTACAGCAATAAGCAAGGGCCTAAAAAAATGCACTGCAAAATATTCTTGAATGATAGTTCAGTCGAGGATAAATTAAACACCTAACATGCTGGGATGTTGAAACTGAGAATGAGTATCTGCTCCGCAAATGAAGTGTGAGAAGTAGCTGCCATCAGAGTTAATGCTGAATTCTACACGAGATGAAATGGTGCGTTAAACGTGAGTGTGCTGTCTGTCATCCAGTCACTGAATGCTGGAACAATGAAGTGCAGAACAAGTGTTGGCAGGAGGGAAGGAATGAGAAGTGAACCACCCTGTGACCGCTCATGAGCACCAGCTGTGGAGTAAGGTTCAAAAAGGTCCGATGGGTCCAGTTTAAAGTTTCTTGCAGAGGTAGCTGAGGAAAGAGAAAGTGTGTCACTCATTGACCCAAACTGTCAACAGATTAGAGAGGCTGAGATTCCTTATGCCCCTGTCCCACTTAGGAAACCTGAACGAAAACCTCTGGAGACTTTGCGCCCCACCCAAGGTTTCCGTGAGGTTCCCGGAGGTTGCAGGTGGTTGCCGGAGGTTGCAGATAGTGCAAGCAGGTAGGGAGACTGAAAAAAACCTCCAGGAACCTCCGGGAACCGCACGGAAACCTTGGGTGGGGCGTAAAGTCTCCAGAGGTTTCCGTTCAGGTTTCCTAAGTGGGACAGGGGCATTACTGCAGTGGGCTTGGGATAGCCTGAAATGTCAGCATCCATAGCTGGTGCAACATTCCCAGTAGTGAGACAATTTCCCTTGCCAGCAGACCACATTGACACTGGACTGCCAAAGCAAATGCTCCACTCTGACTTTTATCAGGAGAAAGTACTCGGCAGACAGAGGATAAAAGTCACGGATTTGCTAAACTTTCGTTGAAGATCAATTCTTGGCAAACTCTGGCCCAAGATACTGAAGGTAGACTCAAAACATCTGGAGTAGTGTTGAGAATCCAAAGGGCATTGGGAGCACTTGGATGCTCTATTAATGGGGCAGAGAGAGCTCTCCACTTCACAAACAACCCCCTTGGATACTGACTGCCCCCTCCATGGACAAATCAGCACTCCCCACTTTAGATTCACCAGTCACCTCAGAACCTACAAACCCAGAGCGAACCACATGGTCCTCAATCCCAAGGGACTTCCTGAGCAGTAGAGGAGCATTGGTGTGATTGGTCACCAGGAAGGAATCCTGCTGCACCAGGCTCCTCACACAGTTAACAGTATCAGTATTTGGAACACAGCACTGGGAGTTTTAGTTTAATCTTTTATTTATACCGTGCAGGAGAAAGTGTTGTAGCAGCAACAGGTTTGGTGCATCCTTATGCCTGGTTCAATGAACATTAAGTGCCTTTTAACTCTGTTACCATGGCAACTGTGCCCACTCCCCTGTTTTAAACAACACATGACATCCTAGAGATTCTGGAGACCATTCTCCTGAGACAATAACCCCAATTGGATGTGGTTTGTAGTGAAGAAATGATTCAGGGCTGTGAAAATGTTGCAGAAGAGGAGTCAAATGAAAGTTTAACCTAATATTTAATGTTGAAGATGTTAATGAGCTCATTACCCAATGTTCTGTTTGCAGTAGTGGCTATCTGCAGAATAACCAAGGCCCTATCTTGCAGCAAGCACCCAATGCATCAAAATAAATGGGTATCTTTGGAGTGAGACTGGAACTGGAATAGGGACAGAATCTTCAGGACACAGTGACCAAATGTCAGAAGTGGAATTACTATTAAACAAAGAATTGGCATATTTAGCCGTCCGACCAAGCTGAGCTATCTAATTGCTTTGGTAGGAATCTGTCAATACAGTGAAGATGCTGACCTTGTCATACATCCTGTAACTGGGAACAGAAACACTACCCTCGACTTATCCTTTCAAGTAAATCTCATTACGTGGCATTACATCTTTCATTACAGCCCGATTTAAATAATTGCCACAGACCTCTGCCTCTCAGCACACAGACTTGACAAGCAAGTTAAAAATTCAGCAAAAAAAAACTCCACTGGTGCAGGAGGAATGTCAATGTTATGCTTGTGATTAAACAGAAAGATTCAACTGAGTATCTTAACATAAAGCTTACATGTGATTTTTTTTCCCCAGTGCTCGTCAAGGTCTCTATAAATAATACATATCTGTGTCTGTGTATGTCTCGGACTGGCTTCTGCCTCAGGCAGTTTTACATTTAACAGATAATTTGTCAGCAAACTCTGGGAAGGGGAAAATGGAGCTCATTAATTTTTGCTAATCTGCATTCTTCCTCTTTAATAATGTATTGATTACTCTCATTTTTAAAATCCCTTGTTAGCAGAGCTGGGAGTGAGGGTCAGATTCTGATGGATGATTCTGTTGGTGCCCACAAACTGCCTGTTAAGTGATGAGATGAGCACCTTTCAAACTGACCTTCCACAGCCGGGCAGCTGAGCTGCTTGTTGAGTCAGGTCATAAAAATCAATATCCCCCCCCCCTGCCCCCACCCTGACAAACACCCAGAGCAGAATCATGGATGAACACACCCATTCATCAGTCAGTCTTGTTGATGCTTTTCCCTGCCCCTGATGGTGTATTAATCAGTTCTGTGTGCCCGGGCACCTGCATGGGCATGTTGACGGCTGCAAAATATCCCCTGTCATTTGGTGATCATTAGCTAAATGCAACTTTAGGTTAGTTCATTATTGCTGTGGGCAACTTATGCATTAATTTATCTGTGGAAAGGATTAGCATGCATTAATTTCTCCATGCTACAGGCTGTCATGTATCAGTGCATCACCACTCATTGGCTGTTTCTGCACAATAATTAATCACACTGAGCTCTCTCTATCCCCCACCTTGCATCATCTTATCGTTCTTCACTGACAACATTATTACCAGCAGGAACAATTATTCAATGTCTGGTTCCATTGAACCAGAACCAGATTGTTAAAACAGTGTAACAGAAGACCTCCAGTGAATCTGGCCCACAACTTTGATGTTTCAGTCAAGCACGTGGGCGCGTGTCTTTCATGCTGCCATTGTTCATTCTGTCCGGCACGCAGAGTAAGACCTGTAAACCATCAGAAGTACCCGCTTCTTTACAGAATCGCAGTCAAGGTTGCCACTGTGCATGCTCAACCTGAAATCGCCATCTTTGTTGGGTGAATCCAATGCTTGATATTTGTGACAGGTGGCCTATGCTTAACTTGTGAGTTATCACATATTCTTCATGTTCACGGTTTTGTCTCTCAGTAACAACAGGAGCCTGATCAATGAACCTTCCCTTGAAGTGGAGTTTCCATTGTGATGAATGAGATAGGTATAGTAACAACTGCTGGGATTGGAATCCATGCAGTTGAGAGTAGAGAGGATTTCTTGCCTTCGTTTTCCAAGATAGTTACAGTACCAGAGAACAGGGAGAGTTCTTCAGATCCATTCATGTTTGAAGGAAGAATTATTACTATGTGAGAAGGTAGGAGAAAGAAAATCCATTTTGCTAAATGATCCAAAATTATTTATTTAAAAAGGTGCTGGATCTTAAAAGGGAACATATTCCAGGGCAAAAAGGACAATTCTGCCATGTAGCCTCCTCAGTGAACACAAGCAAGATGGAAAGTCACTGTGAATGGTATCCAGACTCCTTGTGATTTATTCTTTCTCATTCAATGTTCTCTCTCCCATTCCCACTATTGGAGGATTGGAAATAGAATTGGATAGAGACTCTTGTTCTCTACTTTGTTCCATCATTGCACAATGATAAAGCAAAGTCTGCCACCTGCACCATTTCAGAGCGGAAATCTTGATTTCTGAACCAAAATGGTCAACACTCACAAAAAGCAATGTATTCTTTTACTGATGGAAGGCATTCTCATTACAAGAAAGATCCTATTTTAAGGACCATTATGTACAACAGAGATTTTGATTTTGAATTGTCGCAGGCTTCTTGACTAAGATGTTTTCTTCCTCATCTAGTAATTTGCATGGTATTCTTAGTTTAGGTGAGAATTGTCAAGATTTGATACTTCCTGGAAAGTCTGCTGTGGAGGTTCATCCAAAATGCCACCATGCAGCACTGAGTAGACCATGAATACTGCACACTTGTGCTTACAACTAAAGTAGTGCTGAAATATCATAGAAAGTTACAGGGCCCTTTCAAATTGCAGGTATTCTAAAAGTGCTCTGAAAGTGTTATGTCAAGACCATAACTTTCACAATGTTAGGAGTATGTTTGATAGAACTCAAATCCTACAATGACATTTAACTAAACAACAGCAAGGCTCCGTCAACTCTTTAAAATCTTGCGTACACAGCTGTGAGATTCTTGAAATAAAGCTCTCAAGCTCAGCTGGAGGGTGAGCTATTGTACAAGGTAAGGCGTTCAGCTTGTAGTCAGTAAGGTGGGAGTTAGAAGCTTTATGTGATGCTTTGTACAAGCTTGACTTTATTCACATTGTTAGAAAAGCCGGACTTTCTTACTGAGCCATCTCACGCTGACATTAAAAGCTCTTTCAGATATTCAGCTCTTTCCCTCACCCGAGCCAAAGTAAAAAATATTAATAAATAATCAAATTGATCCAATAGTTTGTTATTTATCGGGCCTATAAATAGTTTCATATCCAGGGGAGCAATTCAGCTGAAACAGCTGGTACTGAATTCTGTTGTTGAGTACAGTAATAGCCTACAACCTTGAGGAACAAAACCTTCACATCAGCTTGTCACCTTTCTGACCAACCCTTTGGTTTCTGTGCCATCCTGATCGTTTCTGCCTTTTATTCATTTCTCATTGATATGCCCCCCCCCACCCCCCCCCCCCCCCCCCCCCCCCCCCCCACTGATTCTGCAATCCCACTAATGTTCTCTCTGCCTTGACTTGTCCCTTCTCTAATATCTTACTCCTCTTAATCAGATATTTTCTCTTCTCTTCATTGTGAAGCCATTGGAATGCTTGTTGAAGTAAGGAAAGTTGTGTCTTCGGCTGATGGGAAGAGAAACAGGAGATGGATTAGGTGTTTAACACCTAGAAATAGAAAAAGAGGGAAAACGAGAGCAAGGAGTTCCAAAGTCTTGGATAAATAAAGAACAAAGCTAGAAGCATTATTTCTCAAAGTTTTTTAATAACATATTCTTAATTGCTAATGTTCTCTAACCTAAAAATAATTGTTGACATCAAGGAATGTTCGCTACAACACTCCTTTGCTGAGAATGCAAGCCCGAGAAAATATATTCTATATAATGTCTCTTCAAAGCTGTTCAGGGTTACATAGCTTTTCACATTACAATCAATTGCAGAATGGACAAGAACCACAAGCATAAAGCAACGATCAACATTAGACTCCACCTCGAAATATTGCTGCCACATAACAAATAACAATGTCCATATTCACATGAGTGTTTATTTCTTGATTACAAACAAGGGGAGGACAGATACTGCCAGCTTTATTTGCTGTGGTGAGGGTAGGATGTGGTTGTGTGGTGAGGACGTACAAAGTTTGCAGTTTACATTCTTGGCCATTTCATTTTTGAGTCTTTACCTGCTCTGGTTCCTCTGGCACCCTTTACGAAAACTATTCTCAACAAAATTGCCCTCAACCTTTGCAAACTTCCTATTTTCTCTTTGTAATAACTGCCTTATTTTCCAACCACTGTAAAATATTTATTTTTGTACATAAGAAGCTCAGTTGAAACATAACTTACTGGCAGCATTGCAACAAGCGTCACAAGTGTGCAAATGCAGGTCAGCATAGAACTGTCGTTAATTTTACCTCATTCAAAAAAGACGAGAGCCACGGAAACAGGCCCACCATGCTGCCTGATCAATACTGATCAATACTAATCCCATTTACCCTCATTAGGTCAATGACCTTTATGTTTACTATGTTTACATATTCAATTGTGCTACTGCAAGCAAGAATTTCATTGTTCTGTCTGGGACAATATGACAATAAAACACTCTAGACTCTTGCCTTGGCAATTTAAACACTTTTCTAGACACTTCTTAAATGCTGTGAGCGTATCAGCCTCCACATAGTAAGGTAAAGTGGGAAATGGAAGTATTTGTCCTGCAATAGATGGTTTCAGTTCAGAATTCATACAGGTATCTGCATTTGCTACATCTGACCCATTTATATTTGATATTATACTGAACAGATATTTTTGTTGTTAATTAACACAACCAAATTAATGTAACTAAATACATTTTACAAGAGGAGTAAATCCATCTGCACTCTTCCTTCAGGGGTAAATAGTCTTATGGTCCCTTCTATGAAATATTTATCATATTTATCATAAGAATTATATCTCCACGGCATGAACAGATAATTTCTAATTTGCCTCCTTGAACAGGGAATCATTTTATAAAGATAGACTAAAAGGTCACTTCCAGCTCATTTGTATTTTTTTGCTTTCTCAGTCTCAACTTTATTTCTGCAAATGTTTGTCCCACTCTCTTACCTCACGATGTTTCTCCACCACACTTGTGTCAGACATTATTACCCCTCTTTCCACTCGGCCACAGAGTGTGGGTTCAAACCCCATCCCATTGATTGGAGCACCTCCTTTAACATGAGGAGGCGGGCCATTGTTACTTGTGTCATTCTTTCAAACTGAGCAGAGATGTTCTTCCCAGTATCCTTCCCATCAGATTATTAAAACAAATAATCCGGACCTTGTACACAAATTGACTGCCACATCTTTAGTATTACAGCTGTGACTTTAAAAGTTGTTCATTGGTTATAAAGCATTTTGGAATGTCCTAACAAGTGGATGTAAATGGTAGTTCTTTGCTTTCATGAAGGTTTGGTGAGAAATAAGATCATTGGTGCACCACTGTCCTCCAGCACTTCACCCAGGTAACTGCACTTCCTGTCCCAGCGACAGTAGGATTTCATGGATGCCAATAAGATGGAAGATCTTCAGGTAATTATTTTTCTCTTATTTCTAATTCAGAACTATGGCACCTCTACTGAGATCAGATAGATTGGGCAGTTTAAGACTTTATTCTGAAAAGCACAGGAGGCTGAGGGGTGAAATAGATGTGTATACAATCATGAGGGTCATAGATAGAGTGAATCCAGAGTTTAAGCTTCAAGAACCAGAGGGCACAGGTTTAAGGTGAGAAGGGAAAGATTTAATAGGAACCTGAGAGGCAATGTTTTCTCCCATGAGGGTGGTAGGTATATATAACCAGCAGCCAGTGCAAGTAGTTAAGGTAGGTCCAATAAAAGATTTAAAACACATTTGGACAGGTATATGGATAGAAATGGTTTAGAGGGATATACTGTAGGCCAAATGCAGGTAAATGTGAATAGCTTAGATGGGGCAGCTTGGTAGGTATCTACGAGTTGGGCCTGGGGCCTGTTTTCATGCTGTATGACCGTATGAGTCTGTGACCTGAAGTAACCATTCAAGTCATTGCTGGGACTCCCTACTGTGTAGCTCAAGACAGACCCAGATGGAGATTAAGGAGGTATGCATTGCCAGTTTCAAAAGGAAGATACAATAATCAAAATGCCAGTATTGTGCTTGCCTCATTTTTGGGAAAAGTCAGTGAAAGAGTAAAAGGTCATTTCAATTAAGAGCATTGTATATACCAAGCAAATTGATATATGGCAGTGCTGCTCGAGATTGTATTTTGTATTAAAATATAAATGCCAAGACAAACATTGCAACCTGATAAATGTCACAGCACGGCCAGCACTGACTAGCTCAGACTTCTGTTCTCAGCGGAGTCCAAATGCACTGCAGAGTCCACACCCGCAGCAGAGGCTAGGTAACTCAGGCATCGTGTCAGGGGCACATGTTCTACAACACCCTGTATCTTTGATATGGTACAAATGCCCAGATGATGCAACACATGAGTGGTTCAGGGCTTTACTTGTAACAGAATTTAATTACAACCTAATTGTTTTACTCTAGCACTGGAGGTGAATAATTCAGTTCGATGTTAGGCTTGAGTTTAGCTTATTGTCACATGTACTGAGGGACAGTGAAAAGCTTTTGATGCTTGCTAACCAGTCATCCACAATGTACAGATACATGACAAAAGGGAATAATACGGATAACATTTAGTACAAGATAAAGTCCAGTAAAGTCCGATCAAAGATAGTCCAATGAGATAGATAGTAGTTCAGAACTGCTCTCTGGATGTTGGGAGGATGGTTTTGTTGTCTGACAACAGCTGGGAAGAAACTGTCCCTGAATTTGGAGGTGTGCATTTTCATACTTTTATACCTTTTGCCCATTGGGGGAGGGGAGAAGATGGAGTGGCCAGGGTGAGACTCATCCTTGACTATGCTGGTGGCCTTGTTGAGACAGAGTGAGGTGTAAATGGAGTCAATGGAAGGGAGATTGGTTTGTGTGATTCAGCGACTGGTTGCCCACAAATTGGGCAGTGAGATTCACACCGAGGATACGTGTTGTGGTATCAGCATAAATAGGGGGTTGGAAGATTGCAACCTTCACGTGGTCAACTAGACGTGCACAAACAGAAGATCAAATAGAACAAGTTGTCCCCAACTTTAAGCTGTGCATGCCACACGAAAGAAGAAGAAGAAGAAGCATAAATAGGACTGTGACCTTATGTGAGTTCATACCTTGGTCTGTCACATCATGACAAAGTTAACTATATTTATCCCTATGTGGACTTGGACTAGATACATAGTCAATCCTCATTATTGCAGCCTTGCAGAAAAGCAGTGAGATACTATGACCTGTCCAACCGTTATCCTTTCCAAGTTTGATGCACTCTTTAAAAAAAACATCTTTCAGGAGGGAAGAAAACCCTTTTCCTGGGCAATCAGTCAATCTCTGACATTTGGCAAAAAGTATTTGCTCTATCACTGGTCCCCACCATACTTCTTCCTGTGTGTTGAAACTATTTAAGCTTGAGGTCCTGTATGGGAGACTGTGGCCTTGATTGAGCAATATCTCAGCACTGGAGTACAACATATGAGGCTGATTAAACAAATCCAATCTATCTGAAGACCACCTCATCGGGAGATTTTCATTCATCACAGATTCATGGAACATATTATTAACTGCAATCAGGTAGCACTTTCCAACTGCTCACGATGCTTGGTTTGGGTTTGACTGAGACCACTTGACCTCATACCTCACCGTGGATCCAGAGAGCTCCATTCCAGGGAGGTGAGAGTGACTGCCTTTGACATCAGCAGCATTGAAACAGGCTTTTCAGCCCATCTCATCCATGCCAACCAAAATATCTTCATGAATCATTCCTGGATTACTTTTCATATTGTCAGGTAGATGCTGGGTAGGGTCAAAGACAAGCAGGTTTATCATAGACTTGATTGATCCCCAACTTGATGCAGACTACAGTCTGAAGCAGTGGAGTCAGAGATTCCGCACAGCAGTGGCCCTCAGTGTGATGATTTGCAGGCTGTTTTCTTGTTTGTGTTTGATCTGAAGCCAGGAGATTCATGGGGTCTGGAATCAACGTTGAGGATTTCTGAGGCTATCCCCTGCTACCTGTGAACTACCCACGGATTGTAATGGAAGAGTCTGGACTGCTTTCTGTCATCTATGATTGTGTGAGAATGACTCCCTGAAGCTGTTGTTTACTGGTCAGTGAGACGATTCGCCCAAATTAGATGCTGGTCCCGAGATACCCATGAGGAAAACATTGATAGGTCAAAGAGGCTGGGAGCAATCTCACTCTGTTTAATTAATGTGGGTGGTCTGACAATTGGATCCTCATTATTTTTTAACTTGGCAATTACAATACAACTGAATAAGTTCTCATACCTTTTCGGAAAGCAGTTTGTAGTCTACTGCACTTCATGAAGTTACACTCCTAAAGGCCAGCAGTGTCATGCTGTCCCTTTTAGTATGGACAAAAGAATGTTTGAAGAGCTGGCAGTGATTCAGTGGTGACACAATAGAGGACAGTAGCCGGCATGAAGATTGTGATTAATTGTACATGTAGTTTTACTCTGAGAAGGGCAACAGTATATTTCAGATGATAGAGAAGTGAGAGAATGGGAATATAGGGTCTGGGATATTAATTGCTTTCTCTAGCCTAGCCGTAGAGTCATAGAGAGAGAGGCCCTTCAGCCCACCTTGTCCATGCCGACCAAGTTGGCATATTGGGCTGGTCCCATTTCCCCCATAGCCCTATAAATCTCTAAACAGTCCTGACGCAGTCTTTAATGGTGGTGGGAATGAGACTAGGAAGAAGCCACCTCAGGGGACCATAACTGATCCTGTGGTGATACACCCCCTCCCACAGCTGGTAACATCTGTCATCAGATAAGTGGAAACATCCGCTGCTTTTACTTTGCAGAGGAAGTTATAAAAATGGATTTGTTATTAAGAACTAAATATATCAGGAACGTTGTGTACACTAAACAAGCTTTTTGCAGCTTAAAGTTTTCCTCTGAGCACAAACAATACTCATGAGACTTGCTGTCAACCATTTCCTTCCAATAGTTGACCTTTATTGGCCTTAAAGGCATTTCTGTGACAGGTCTCATAGCTGTCTATACAGTTCAACATTATGTGCTGTATAATTGATTGTTGGAGGTGCATGCGAACATTTCCTAATGTTTTACACACATTCTCACTGTAAAAGCTACTCAATCATAATGAAGACCCAAAAAAATGGATTTTCATAAACTCCTCTCTGGTTCATGAATGTCCTTCAGTGAATGAAATCTGTCATCATTAGTTTGTCTGGCCTAATGGGACTCCAGACCGACAATGTGAGTTGATTCTTACAGACCCTTGAAATACCCTGGCAAGCCATCTCTTTCTTCCAGCAGGAAGAATAAATCTGAACAGTCCACCTGACATTGAACTAGGTACCAAATTAGGATGTGGCAAAGGGGTCTTGCAAAGTCCTCCAGCCAATATCTGGTTGGTGTCTAAACTAGATGACCTGAATAGATGATTCTGAAATTATCTCCACTATTCTAGACTCTACAGCTAAAAAGCCCTTCTGCATTCACTGCATGAATCTCTTTCTGAATCTTGCTTGTTGCAGTAAGATCACCTTTCCTCGATACCCGAATGGTGTATAACAATCTTTCTCAATCTCAGATCACAGGCCAACTCTTTCATCCCAGGAATCAATTCAGTGAAACGACACTTCACTGACTTCAAGGCAAATATATCCTTCTGAGTGATCAGAGGCTAAAATGGCATGCAGCATATCAAATGTGTTCCTATCACAGTCCTGTTCAACCTCATTCTGGCAGCCCTAAAATCACAACTTCCGAAGTTACAATACTTCTTGGTAAGTTAAATAGACAGAAATGTAACTTTGCACATATTCTGTCAATTCTCTTCCATCTATCCATTATCTGAGGGCAAATATTTAAATTCCGAGAATTAGTCACACAGCAGACTTGCTCCATAGTCGCACATACTCCATAGGATCACAGCTATGAACAATGCACTCAATTCCTCCATTCCATCTACTGTGGGTTATGTACAGCTCCTCTGCACCAGAACTGGAGACACAGTGGTACACAGGTGGGAGGAATACTCCCTGGGAGGCCTCAGCATTGATTCGAGACCACCAGAAATCTCAGGCATCAGGTTAAACGTGGGCACATGAACCTCCTCCACTCTCGACATTCAGTGGCTATGTATAAAGAGGAGTGATTCACATTCTGACCCCCCAAAGCCTCTCCACCATGTACAAGGTACAAATCAGAAGTGTGATATTGGACTATGTCCTGTCTTAGTGATAGCATCAGGTGAGTATACAACAATCATCTTCAATCTTCCTCGTGCAGCCTCCACTGCGAGCATAACCACAGACTCCCTCCCACACATGCACCACCCTGAGGACAAATACCTGAGCACAGAGGTCTGACCATCATCCCATGATGCCAGCAAGAGTTACACAGTCTGAAGTTAATTAACCTATTACATTATGGAAACCTGACTATTAAGGCCAGATTGAAATCAGGGCATGACTTTAAATTACAAGGAGATCTCACGTGTGGAATTAGAGCACATACAACTGAGCCATGTATAATGTTTGGCACATTAATTCAGATTGCTTATTCATACTGTATTATCTTTATTGTAAAACCTTGGGTTTGGAACATCTTCCCAGTAACTGTTGTCCTTTTAGAGTTAATCATATTATTAATTATTTTTGCTGTTTAACCTCAATAGAAATATAGAAACATAGAAACATAGAAAATATGTGCAGGAGGAGGCCATTCGGCCCTTCGAGCCAGCACCGCAATTCATTGTGATCATGGCTGATCGTACCCTATCAATAACCCGTGCCTGCCTTCTCCCATATCCCTTGACTCCACTAGCCCCTAGAGCTTTATCTAACTCTCTCTTAAATCAATGGTTAAATTTTTTAAATCAACTGAGAAGTAAGGTAAAATTAAAATATCACTTGGTTCTTCATTTATAAAGAAAGTAGCATTTTATGTGTACATGATACGGCACAGACATCCAGTAAATTATTCATATCTTATAGAGCTGTAGAAGATCATGAGGGGAATAGATAGGGTGAGTACACAGAGTCTTTTTCCCAGGGTAGGGGAATCAAGAACTTGAGGGCTTAAGTGTATGGTTGGAAGGGAATGATTTGATCAGGACCTGAGGGGCAAAATTTTCCACACAGAGAATGTATGGAATACCGAACCAGCTGCCGGAGGAAGTAGTTGAGACAGGTGCATTAACAACATTTAAAAGAGACTTGGACAGGTACATGGAAAGGAAAGTTTGAGGGGAATATGGGCCAAACATGAGCAAATCTTATTAGAATAAATGGGGCACCTTCATCGGCATGGATTAATTGTGCTGAAGGTCTAGTTCTTTGTTGTCTGACTATTGCTATATCGGCTCACAATCCCTCAATTCAGCATATCACTTTATTATAGAATGCAATTTAGATATTTAATATATCTAAATTATTCTCCATGGATTGTCACCTTGTCATGGTGGAGAAGCGTGTGTGGTCCTGAGATCCTGAGAGCGATGCCATCAGGTGCTATGCTCCTGGTAGGGCCACCCATGGTGGTAAGGTCGAGGGGAAGGTCTCTGACAAAGAGCAATCCAACCAAGACCTCAACGGTGGAATAAGCAGAGGATGATGGCTGACTTTAGTGGAGGGTTACAACAGCTGGGAAGGCGGATGAAGACTGCAGCAAAAAAGGGTCCCTGGTTGTCTTGGAATCCAAGCCAGTGGATTCTGACCCAGATCTGTCAAGGCCCGTGTGGCGGCTGTCTGTGCTCCAGTCTCCCCACGTTAAACAAAGTTACGCACAGGGGTCCTCCATGAGGGGACAGTCATACTCGTTTTGAATGACCACCGATGATGATTTAACATGATTACATTTAAATATTTAAATTATCTAAAGAAAATCATGAATTGAGCTGCTTGCAGTGCTGAGCAGAGTGATGGTGAATGTTCTGTTTCGCTTCTGTCCTCCCAGAGCAACCATAGTTTTCCGGATCACATGAACGTTGACAGCAAAAGAAGAGGTAGGTATATCAGTTTTATAAATTAACAATTTACCTGCAGATATCAAATGTCACAGCGTGGCTTACTATGGATAAAGGTTGACTTCATTTTCTTGGCCTTAAACCAGTCTGGTCATTTGTCATCCCCTGAAGAGCAGTGTCTGTTTCTTCAAAAAAGGGAGAAATGGTTATTACCTCCAAATTAATCGCACTCATTCTCTAACATATAATCGCCATAAAACCATCAGGCCAGGACATCCTGTTGCTGAAAGTAACAAACTAAAGTAGATTTGTCTACTTTAGCAGAAATTCTACTTGTCCCTGAAAGAGTCAAGAAGCAGGTGCAGGCGTTGGTATTTGTGTTACTTCATCACAGCTCTGATACTGCAGCTGAATTTGGCGCAGAGTTTCATTTGAAGGGAAGCTGTCACCTGCCTGGCAAAAATGCTTTCTGACATGGCCCCAGCACTGAGCAAATCCAGAAACTAAGCCCAGCCGCAGGTCGCTCGTTGGGAAACAGACAGAGTTGTATTGCAGCAATCCCAGGCAAGCATATGCCCTTCAATGATTGCATGCAGGAGGTGGGACTGCCCTTGAAATCTAAGAATACAACTGAAGACATGATATCTGTACACTGTGAATGGCTCGATTGTAATCATGTGTTGTCCTTCCACTGGCAGGTTAGCACGCTACAAAAGCTTTGCACTGTACCTCGGTACATGTGACAATAAACTGAATTGAACGAGATGCGAAGGGAGATCGCTACTCTCATCAGAGATGCTCAGGCATCTGATGTGGTAAATGAATGAGCAGCATGTCTCATGTCAATGCACTTCATACCAAGTTTCTAATGAATAGAAAGTGCACCATGCAACCATCTCCACTGCCTCCCCCATCCCTTCCCTGTACTTAACTTCCTCCTGCCAGTTTTACAAAGGCAAAACTCAGCTGGTCAGGCGGCATCTGTGGAGGGCACAGAGTCATTGAGCACTGAATTAGGCCCTTCAGCCCAACCTATCGACGCTGACCAATGTGCCCCATCTAAACTAGTCCCCTCTACCCATGACCGGCCAAGATCACTCTAAACCTTTCTTATCGATGAACCTGTCCAAGTGTTGGTTAAATGTTGTTATTGTACCTGCCCAACTATCTCTTCTGCCAATGGCAACATACAGTCAACAGGTCAGTTTGAGACCCATCTTCTGTATCCTCCATCTTGATTTTTGTACCTATTTCTTGGGAAAGGAATCCTCACCTCAAGGTCTCCAGCACTTCTCCTCTTGGACACACCCGTCTGGTCTTTTGCCTTCCCTCTGCTTTTTCATTTCTAACAGTCAACGTGACGTTAATGCCTTGCCCTCTCCACTACCCTCACCCTCTGCACTCGCCTCAACCCCTCCGAAAACATTTCACCTTGTGCAGCCCTAACCTGTTCCGGAGATCTGGGAGTACTGATGACATCTAGTTATATGCAGGGATAAGACACCTCCCAGTGGCTGCATGGTGCAAGTGAAAGATCTGCGACCTGATCACAATGAATGCGCTTCCTTCCAGAAACAAAACAATCTGTAGTATTTTAAACTCACCTCCTTGTACTCGTGGAAAGGTTGTCAAATAATCTGCATGCCGATTCTGGATAAAAAGATGGATACACATATCTGAAAACAAATCATAAAAATACTAAAGTGCCTCTATTCAGAGTTTCTAATTATAATGACTGTATCAAAAATAGTACACTTGGATCAAATGTGAGTTGATTTTGCTGAATACTTTTTCCACATTTTGCAGTTGCTATATGGCAGGCTTTCAGCACACATGGTTGCAGGAAACAAACCGCGCAGTAATTTCTGGCAGAGAGCGTAGCCTTCTCTCTACAAGCTTCACCACATCCTCTTCAATACATTTGTTATTCAACACATAAGTAGAGTTAGGATATTTGTATTCTGCATACCCTACAAATTTGGCAGATAAAGTTAGAGATGGTCAGTTTAAATATAAATAAGATTCATACAAAATGCCAGACACAAAATCTGGTGGTCAGAGATCCCCGAGGAAGTAGTAACAGCATAATAGAATTTCACAAGTTATAGAATTAGGGCATTCGGCCCATCGAGTCTACTCCGCCATTCAATCATGGCTGATCTCTGCCTCCAATTCCAATTTTCCTGCTTTCTCCCCTAACCCTTGACACTCGTTCTAATCAAGAATTTGTCTATTTCTGCATTAAAAATATCTACTGACTTGGCCTCCGCAGCCCTCTGTGGCAATGAGTTCCACAGATTAACTACCCTCTGACTAAAGAAGTTCCTCTTTACTTCCTTTCTAAACGAGTGCCCTTTAATTCTGAGGTTATTACCTCTGGTCCTAGACTCTCCCACCAGTGGAAACATCCTTTCCATATCCACTCTATCTATGCCTTTCATTATTCTGTAAGTTTCAATGAGGCCCCTTCTAGCCTCCAGTGAGTAGAGGCCCGGTGCTGAAAAGTCTTTTGTCCATTACCTCCACAGATGCTGCTTGGCCTGCTGAGTTCCTCCAACACTTAGTGCTTTGCTCTTTAATAGCTTAAGCCAGTTAGCGAGTATAGAATCTCTACTCTGCCACCAAAACGGACCAGACTTAGATGCCAAAGAACAATGAAGTCATGCTCTCTGTTCTATAAACACAACTGGAATGGGTTCAGGCGAGAGGCTGATGTACATCAGACTCAAGGTGAGGGTGAGGTCCACCATTCTGCTCTACAAATGAGTGGTGAGAAATCCCTGCTTTTAAATTATACTTAACTTAACTCATCTCTGAGAGCTGTGAGGCAATTTGAAATATTATTGCTGCTAATTATGGCCATCAATTTCTCTAGAACTCAAAATTATTTCTTAGAATGGCCATGACACAGCAGTGGCTCACTGATGACTGGTGAATAACACAGAACTGATCCCCTGCAATTACCTTCCATTGGCTTTGCCTTTATTATTGCCTTGTGTACTGGGATTCAGAGAAAAGCTTTTTTTTCTTCCTCTCCAGTAAAAACATACCATACACGAGTACAATCACACCATACACAAGTACAACAGAGGAAAATGCAGAATATATTGTTACAGCATTGCAGCATTACAGTCATGGAGAAAAAGTGCAAGGCCCGCAATGAGGTAGGTTGGAAGATTGGGACTACATCTTAGCTTATGGCAGCAGCTTTCAGTACTTTGAAAACACCAGGAAAAAAACAGTTCCTGAATCTGGTGGAACATTCTTTCATGTTTTTGTATCCTCTGCCTGATGAGAGAGGGAATACCTGGGGTGGTAAAGAGTCTTGATTATGTTGGCTTCTTTCCCAAGGCAGTGAAAAGTGTACATGGAGTTGATGTGGGGAGCCTGGTCTGTGTGATGAACTGGGCTACATCCACAAGTCTCTGCAATTTGATTCTTCCCAGACTGAACTGTGATGTATCCGGATAGTATGTTTTTTACTTACCGGGAATTTTTATTTCATTGAGAATCGTAATAGTGATCAGCAGCATTTTACATTGATTTGTATTTTGCAATCACTGAAACATAGTGCTAAGCAGCATTATTATAGATTTATATTTTTTGATCACTAAAACATGCAGTGGAGTGCTAATGATTATTGAGGTTCGATGTGCTGTGCTCTGGGAAAAAGGATACACGTTGTTACATCAATATTCTGATCATTTCCTCTTCAATCGCACCAGGATGAATATTCATCACACCTGAGAATTTTTAACATTTTGAATGAGGTTTGATTTAGTCACAATTAATTCCCTCCACTACCCTATGAGTCCCAGACTAGACCAGACCAGGGCCTCACTATAGGGGTCACATTGCCAACTGCTGCTCTTCTTTCTTGGCCTCTCCTGCACACATTGATCTTGAGGGCAGCATGTGGTGAGCATTGAGACATCTGCTGTGTAGAAGGATGTGACGGGGAGGGCTCTTCTCACCACCAGCCCAGCAAGGTCGTGGTGTCAGAGAGTTCTCGGGATGGGGCGTTCTGTGTGGGGACCGATCTAAGAGGATGCACCACCTCCTTCACCCACATGGCTTGGTGACATGCCACGCAGGCGGCTTCCTGATTGGCTTCTAGTCAAAGGCATTTCACTATACATTTCTTTCTACAAAGTACATTTAGGATGCATTGTCCGATTGAAAGGAATTCCCAATCTTTACACCAGTAACTTCACGATAATTTAACATCTGTATGACCAACATCTGTATGACATTTCATACGTCAACATCATATGTACCAGCTACAGAACAATGAAATTCTTACTTGCATGATAAAGTCCGGGGGAAACGTGTTCTTGGGGATCATTTTGATAAATGATCATTATGATAATGGTTGCAACGTTTTCTCCCCCCCTCCCCCCACCCATTTCCCCCCCACCTTCACCTGCTCCCCTGCCCCACCCTCACCTGCTCCCTCACCACCCCCCTTGCCACGTCATCCCCCCATCCTCACCTGCTCCCCCACCCCATCTCCTCCCCACCATTAACTGCTCCCCCATTCCACCCTCACACACTCCCCCATCCCTCCCTCACTATTTGGTTTCACTGTCTTCACTTGACCTGGATGTCACCAGGGAGTGCAACAGACTTGTTTGGTCTGAGTGAACAAAGATGAATTTCAATCTCAGTCATTCCATGAAACATAGAGAAAAGCCATGAAATATGTCACAAGCTTTTTATATAACATCCATAAATATATAAATGATAGCTTACATTTTATGATTTGCAGAAGGATGGAGGGTCTTTCATACCTGTATTTCCAATTTTAAAGATTCCATTTCTCATCACAGTCTTTGATATTGCAAAGTCTCTGCAGATCCCTGCAGCTCGGAAAGCACAGACGTCTACATTGAGTTCCCACTCACTCCTCATGTCACAAAGCTTTTGAATTGAAGCTATGCTACATTTGTAGAATTATTCATACGTTGATATTCCATTGCTAAAGTTTTACTGGCACTGAATATTCAAACAGGCTTGTGAAAGAAAATAGCCTCCGGTAAGCTGCAGGCATTCAAGGTGAATCAATGTGCATTTATTTTATAAATTCCACTCCAACTTTCTCAGGACAATAGAGATCGGGGCCCTGTTGGATAAAATTGTGGAGAATGAGCAAAACATTAAAACCACTTTTGATCTAATTATCTGATGATATAACTTTTTCCTTCAGATTTTTTCTCCTCCTAAAGGGCCTGATTCAAACTCGCAGAATGTTCGTAACGGGTCTGTAGGAGTCCGTAGATATAATCGTAGCGGCTCGTTATGCCAGCCGTGGGTACTCGGGGCATCAGGTAAGTCGGGACGTTTTTTCCAGCCTGATAAAAATGTCCACGAGTAAAAAAATAGTCGGGAGCATGCCCCGAGTACCTACGGCTGGTTTACGATATATCTATGGACCCGTTACGAACATTCTGCGAGTTTGAATCAAGGGGAAAACTCGGGAGAATTCGTGAATAACTCTGGAGAATTCGTCAATTACTTCGTAAAGTGGGACAGGCCCTTAACTTCTCCTTGGAATGTACCGTAGCTCATCCATGAGACTATTATGCAGGCCCGTACGAAGCTTTCCAAAAAGGGGGGTGGCATGACAGGATTACAAAAAATGTAATGTGAAATAGTGTGTGCGCTGCGCACATCATGAGCGTGAAGCGTGAAGTCCCTCTATGCCAGGGTCCGCTTAAGGGCCCTGGAAGCTCTGGGGTTTTTAGATGCTCTCGGATGCATTCTGAGCCTTATTTTGGAGCATTTTTGCACAAAATTTATGACCAATATTTCAGAAATTAACAGGAATCTGTGAGGTAGCTTTTTCACACAAAGGATGCTGGGGTTTATGGAACGAGCTGCCAGAGGAGGTAGTTAAGGCTGGGGCTATCCTAATGTTTAAGAGACATTTGGACACGTACATGGATAGGAAAGATTTAGATGGATATGGGCCAAACGCATGTGAGTGGGAGTAGTTTACATGGTACATGTTGGTCGGTGTGGGCAAGTTGGGCTGAAGGGCCTGTTTCCACATTGCATCATTCTATGACTAAAAAATTGAATGGTGGTGCTGGCTCAAAGGGCCATATGGCCTACTCCTGCATCCTATTGTCTATTGTCTATCATGATCTCCACTTTTGTTCCCACATGCCTTCACTCATTAAGTTCTATTTTTACTCTTATCATACAAGAAAATGCAGCCTTTTGTTCTCCACTCGTCACCTCCCATCCTCTGTCGCTATTTGCACCCTTCCCTCCCCCACCTGACTCCATCTGCCAATCAGCCCCCCATCTTCACCTGTCACTTGCTAGATCTTGTCCCACACCTCCCCCAACACTTTATACTGACATCTTCCCTTCCTCTCTCTCAGTTTAGGTAAGAGGTCCTAACCTGAAATTATGCCTGTCCATTCCCTCCACAGTTCCTGCCTGACCCACTGAGTTCCTACAGCTGCTCTCCTTTTATGGTTATTTCGTGTAGTTGGACTATTGTCTTCTTTATGTTCCACATGAGCCTCCCCCTATCCAATTGCACCAAACCCCGTGCATAGCCTCAGGAGTCAGCACTATTGTCCCAATGACCCTGATTGGTTTGTGTTTACAGACTGTTGAACCTTGCAATTGTCTCTCAGTACTTACAGCCCACTGGGAGTACTTGCCACCCATTGGGAGATACCAATTCTAAACTAAAATAAACATTCCTCGTCTACTTGCTTTACAGCCAGAAAACCAACAATAAACTCTACTTCCTCCAGGGTTTCCTGTGCTTACTTAAATTTAAACATTTTTGAAAATTATTAAAAATGTATCGGTGGGTCTGAACCTCCTGTACTAACCTGTTTGCACATATCTGCACTCTCTAACACAGGGTAACAATGAAGGAGTGCTGGCAAGGGAGACACCCACCGACAAGGGAGACTGTTGTAGTCTGGCATGTTGCCCTCTACAGTGCTGAGGCCAGGCACCATCTCTTGGACACCTCCTCATAACTACTCCTTGATTATGATTCCACAGCCAAACACCAAATCATCAACTCCCAGTCTGTTTCTGATCTAACAACCTCTGATGATCTCCCCTCATTGCCTCCAACCTGCTTGTACTGCCGGCTTCTATCTGTTTTAAAAAAAACGCCAGAGCTTTGTGTCCTTTTTTGTAAACCATCATCTGCAGTTCCTTGTTTCTATGTACAAAAAAGGATGTGAGTCACATCCCAGACCAGTCATACGTGCAGTGTCCTCTGCCATTGTTTGAGATTGTGCTGATCTGCATTCCACCTCCATTCTGTTCACATTGCAGCCCCGAACATATTTGACGAGCTAAAATAGATTGATCTCAGATGTAAAATTATGAATTGAGCTGGCATCCACCTCTTTAGAAGGAAAGTGTTTCACACTTCTACCAACTGTGTCTGTGTATCTGCTGAACACCTCCCACCTCATTCATTTGTTTCACTATTCTAGAATATTGTGACTCCAGGCTGTAGTGGATATGAATTGCAAACAGCTCTGCTTGCCATAGTCTGCACTGAAGCTGAAGAAGGGCCCTGACCTGAAAAGTCACCTGTCCATGTTTTCCACTGTTCTAGGTGTGGAGTCATATATCGGCGAGACCAAGCTCATGCTCTGCGATCATTTCACTTAACACCTCTGCTCAGTCCAACTAGGCGTATGCGATCTCCCAGTTCCTAAACACTTTAACCCCCCCTCTTATTCCCATACTGACCTTTCTGTCCTGGGCCTCCTCCACTGTCAGTGTGAGGCCAAAATGCAAATTGGAGGAACAGCACCTCCCATTTCGCTTGGGCAACTGAAGCCTAACAGTATGAATATTGATTTATCTAACTTCAAGTAACCCTTGCTTTCCCACTCTCTCCGTCCCTCCCCCACCCTAGTTCTCCGACTAGTTTCACTGTCCTCCTGATTAATGTTACTGTGTGTATGCCTTGTTGTCATGTTTGTATGTCCTTATTGCAGAACGCACAATGCTGGGTGGCAGAGTGAGCTGTGAGGAGGATGCTATGAGGCTGCAGGGTGACTTGGATAGGTTGGGTGAGTGGGCAGATGCAATATAATGTGGATAAATGTGAGGTTGTCCACTTTGGTGGCAAGAACAGGAAGGCAGATTATGATCTGAATGGTGTCAGATTATGAGAAGGGGAGGTGCAACGAGGCCTGGGTGTCCTTGTACATCAGTCACTGAAAGGGGTGAAAGATTGCAACCTTCACATGGTCCTCCCTGATTCGACGAATGCAATCAACCCGGCGTGCCCAATCAAATAAGATCAAATAGAACAAGTTGTCCTACAACTTTACGCTGTGCACGCCATACGCAAGAAGTAGAAGTCGATGAAAGTAAGCATGCAGTTACAGCAGGCAGTGAAGAAAGCTAATGGCAAGGTGGCCCCCATTGCGAGAGAATTTGAATTTAGGAATTTAGTTGTACAGGGCCCTGGTGAGAACATACCTGGAGTATTGTGTGCAGTTTTGGTCTCTTAATTTGAGGAAGTATATTCTTGCTATTGAAGGAGTGCAGCGTAGGTTCACCAGGTCAATTCACAGGATAATAATAATAATAATAATAATTTTATTTATAGAGCACTTAAAAAAAACAAACATAGCTGCAACAAAGTGCTGTACATCACTAATCATTGACAAAAAAGTTAATACACACCAAAAATAACAATCAAAAGAATTAGTAGGAAAAGACATGTAAAATAAAGAAACATCAAAAACACCACAAACAGAAGCAAAGCCTCAGGCATGGTCAAAAGCCAGGGAGTACAAATGCGTTTTTAACACTGGATTTGAAGATGGACAGTGAGGGGGCCTGTCTGATGTGCAGCGGCAGGGTGTTCCAGAGTGCCGGAGCAGCAACAGAGAAGGCTCTATCCCCTCTGAGCCTCCGACTAGACCTCGGTACCTCCAGGAGCAGCTGACCAGCTGACCTGAGGGACCGGGCAGGAGTGTATGGGTGGAGCAGCTCAGAGAGGTAAGGCGGGGCGAGCCCATTCAGAGATTTAAAAACAAATAACAGTAACTTAAAATGAACCCGAAAGTGCACCGGGAGCCAGTGTAGGGAGGCCAGAATTGGCGATATGTGCTCCCTCTTTCGAGTCCCTGTCAAAAGGCGAGCAGCAGCATTCTGAACCAACTGGAGACGAGCCAGTGAAGAACGAGCAACACCAAAATAGAGCGCGTTACAGTAATCCAGCCTAGATGTAATAAAGGCATGGATTACTGTTTCAAAATGCTGCCGCTCGAGAATGGGCTTCACCTTCGCCAGCTTCCTTAGGTGAAAGAAGCTGGACTTAACCACCGCGCATATTTGGCGATCTAATTTAAAGTCACTGTCCATCCTAAAACCCAGGTTCACAACTGTTGGCTTCACGTACCTTGACAATGGACCTAAATCAACAAATGGAGGTTCACGGCAGCCATTGGGATCAAATAAAATCACCTCTGTCTTCTTTTCATTAAATCCAAGAAAGTTTAGGGCCAACCAGGACTTAATGTCATCAAAACAAGACAGAAGCGATTTTACAGAAAAGGCATCTTCCCCCCTCAGCGGCATATATAGTTGGGTATCATCTGCATAACAGTGGAAGGAGATGCCATGCTTTCTAAGGATGGAACCCAGAGGAAGTATGTACAGCGAGAAAAGCAGGGGCCCCAGAATCGAACCCTGTGGAACCCCATATGACAGGGGAGCGGAAGAGGATTCAAACCCAGCAAGGCTAACACACATGGTTCTGCCCGCCAGATAGGACCTGAACCATCCCAGGGCACTGTCGCAGATGCCCACTAACTGCTGTAGCCGAGATAATAAGATATTATGGTCCACCGTATCAAAGGCGGCAGACAAGTCCAGCAGGACAAGAACCACACAATCCCCAGAATCATTAGCCAGGAGGATATCGTTAAAAACCCTTAGCAATGCTGACTCCGTGCTGTGCATGGTTTTAAATCCAGACTGGAAGATCTCCCGAATATCATGCTCCTCCAGGAATAGTTTTAGCTGAGCATAAACAACTCTCTCCAGCAATTTAGAAATAAAAGGCAATTTCGAGATGGGTCTAAAATTGGCCAGAACAGATTGATCCAGGCCAGGTTTCTTAAGCAGTGGTTGCACTACCGCATGCTTAAAACTCACGGGGACAACCCCAGAACACAAGCTGCTGTTAATAATGGTAAGAACCGACTGCCCTATACTAGGGAAGACCTCCTTAAAAAGATGTGGAGGGACCGCATCACAAGGAGAACCCGATGGCTTAATATGGGAAACCACATCCTTTAAATACGATATAGTCACAGGCTCAAACTTGTCGAATACCACCAGGCAAGGGACCGAAACAGAAGGGTCAGAGGCAGGTGCTGAAATGTTAGCCCTTAAGGAAACAACCTTATCAACAAAAAAAGTGCAGGAAGTCATTACACATTTCAGGTGAAGCTTCCAGACAGACAGGCTGCGGGGCATTTAGAACAGAGTCAATGATTTCAAATAGCACACGAGGGTTGTTACACTTTGACACAATAATTTTAGACAGGTACTCTCTCTTGGCCTTTTTAACACTGTTTTGGTAGTGACGCCAACAGTCCCTGAGAATTTGAAGTGAAACCTGTAGCCTGTCCTTCCTCCACTTTCGCTCAGCTCTGCGACACTCCCGTCGTGCTGCACGAGTCACTGCACTGAACCAGGGTTCAGGTTTAGCCCTCGGCTTCAACGATCTTAACGGAGCCACAGAGTCCAGTATAGTCCTGCATGAAGAATGAAACCACGAACTAATCTCCTCCGTACCAAGAGGAGTGGACGCAGAGGGGGCGCAGAGCTGATCGAAAGCAGCAGAGAACTTGCCAGCAGTAAGAGGGCTAAAAGACCGACAGCGCCGAGCAGACACCACAGGCAAAATTGCTTCACAGGAGAAATTGACATCAAACAATACAGGCATATGATCTGAAAACACACAATCAGAGATTTCCAAATTCAACACAGACAAGCCATGAGAGAGAACAAGGTTCCAGTGTGTGGGACCAGACACACACTGGACAAAATCAAAAGAGTCCACAAGGCTGAAAAAGTCCTTCACTAACGGCTTAGCAGGACAGCACACATGGATGTTAAAGTCCCCAACCAAAAGGACACGATCATAGTTGGGCACGATCCCAGCCAGAAAATCAGAGAATTCATGTACAAAGTCCTTATTATACTTGGGCGGTCGGTAGATGACCGCACAAAGCACCGGTTTGGAGCGGCCCACTTCAAATACAGTTGCTTCGAAACTGGAGAAAGAAGATGATAGAGGGCATTGCCTGCACTTAAAGTTATTTTTATAAACAGCCGCTGTTCCTCCTCCACGGCCCGATATCCGCGGTGAGTTGAAATAAGAGCAGCCAGCCGGTAATAGCTCAACAAGAGCGCTGCACTCACCTGGACCCATCCAAGTCTCAGTCACACAGAGGAAATCCAGTCCACGTGAGCAGAAGAAATCCCTCAGTATAAAAGTCTTGTTTGCCAGGGATCTGGCGTTCACTAAACCGATCCTGGAGGGGGATGGACTCATCAGATCAGCTGATCGCTGAGCCCGGTGCAGAGTCCTCAGGTTCTGGGGATTCACCCCGCGGTGGCGGGGCCGAGGAGAGCATGGGAGGCGTGGCCCGTCTCGCCGCAGCTCCTGAGCATAGGAAGGGGTGGGGGCGAAGGGACCCACCCGGAAGAGTTGGTGTACCAGGTGACCTCCTTCGTTCCTCCTACCGAGACGGTGAGCCAAGCCAGTTCTCCATGCTGCAGCAGGTGGACAGTGCTCCCGATTGTTGGGGAGGAGATTGTCCGTTGACAGTTGACAGTTGACAGTTGGTGAGCACCAGGCTGAAGGCTGCAGGCCCCGGAGATCTCCCTGAGCAAAGTGTTCCCGACGCTCAAGGCTTTCGAGGAGATTCCCACCTCCTGGCCCACCCAGTTTAGACTTCACCAGTCGACCGCTACGTTTGCCACGGCGACGGCGACGGCGACGGCGACGCTTCCTCGGGCTTAAAACCCACTCCAGGTGAGTTTGGATTCCCAAGAGGAACGGGGGCAGTGTAGTATGTCCGCGGTAAACAAAGGCACCGACATTACGCTGAATGTCCATTAGAGATGTACGGTCGTAGACCAGCAGAGACTTTAGTTGTCTAACACCAATAGAAAACACAAAAAACAGAGAGAGCAACAGACAGGCAGCCATAGACATCGGCGCCATCTTGGAATCTCAGGATGGCGGGACTGACATATGATGAAAGAATGGGTCGACTGGGCTTGTATTCACTGGAAGGATGAGAGAGGATCTTATAGAAAAATATAACATTCTTAATGGATTGGACAGGCTAGATGCAGGGAAAATGTTGGGGGAGTCCATAACCAGGGGTCATAGTTTAAGAATAAGGGGTAGGCCATTTAGGAATGAGATGAGGAAACACCCTTAACCCTGAGAGTTGTGAATCTGTGGAATTCTCTGCTGCAGAAGGCAGTGGAGGCCAATTCACTGGATGGTTTCAAGAGTGATTTGGATTTAGCTCAATGCTAATGTAATCAAGGGATAAGGGGGGGAAAGCAGGAACGGGGTACTGATTTTGGATGATCAGCCATGATCATATTGAATGGCGGTACTGGCTCAAAGGGCCGAATGGCTTATAAATTATATGGCTTATAAATTCATTGACTATCAGATGGGAACTGAAAAAACAATGTTACAGAGTTAGTTTCTTGCAGGAGAATTTAGCACAAAAACATTGTCCCTAGTGTGTTCCTCTGCAGTTTTCTGTTCATTTACACAAGTCATGTAATTCTAAGTTTCATTTCACCAGAGATTTCTATTTACTCTCACCATTAGGTGAGTTGGGAGAAAGCTAAATGGCATTCTGGATTCTCTGTTGCACTGCAAAGAAAGCAACAGTAAATCCCCCTTTGGAAATGACACAATGGCAAAATTGTCCCAGACCGCGAACCTTCCCTTTGTCCTTCATTAAAAAAAAATGTTTGCAAACCAAATGGCCAATATCTGATTATGGTGTCCTCTTTGTGACCTCCCCCCCATCACACTGCCTTTCAAGATGCTGCATGGTGTATTTGAGGAAGCCACGAGACCAAAGTCACCCCCTTCATCTCTGTGACAGTAGCAATGAAATGGCTTGTGGTCTGCCTCTCGTGCAATGTGACTGCATTTTCATTACCAGCAATGAAGATGTTTTCCATGTCATGGTATTGTTTGCATTGTTGTAAAACATTTTATCAGTGCTCCATGGACAGATGAGAGATAAGCCAGAAGTGCCTCTTGCACAGCTCTCCCCACAGTTTTCTGAGACCAGCCAATTCGAAGTGCATTTTTATTATTATTACACGCTGGGTTTCTATCTCACGGACTATCCCTGCTATAGATTATCTCAGTGACTTTTAATTTCTTCCAATTGGATTTATTTCCAATCTGCAATTAAATTACAATTGCTGTATCTCAAGGTGCCAGGGGTTTGTGAAAAGGTGGTCAAATTAAGAGCACAGATAGGCTTCTGATTGCTATAATGGAAACTTAGCCACAGGGAAACTAAGGCTGGGAGATAAATATCCTCTGATATTTAATGTTTGGAAAGGTTGTGTAAAATGGAAATAAAGGTAGCTGCTAAATTTGTATAAGATAATTACAAGCAGTTGAATAAGGGGTGGGAATTAATAAGCTTTGGCTTCTTCCTGCTCCTTTTCGGACACATGATTTCATTTATTTATAGATATTGTTTGTGACACTTTATAAGTGTTTTTGTTTTGTTTTTTGTATGCTGTTTCACATTTGCTTTTTGTTCTTTTATTCTGTCCGAAACAAATAATTAATTAATTAATTAAATAAATAGATAAATAAATAAATAGATAAATAAATAAACAAATAGATTAATAGATAAATAAATAGATAGATAAACGGTCAGGTGGTGCTATTAGTAAGGGATAACTGTGCTATCAATCTGGATGGAGCTAAGAATTACCAAGAAGCAAAGTCAACAGACAATAGGTGCAGGAGTAGACTATTCGGCCCTTCGAGCTAGCACCACCATCCCTCTGATCATGGCTGATCATCCATATTCAGTATCCCGTTCCTGCCTTCTCACCATATCCCCTCACTCCGATATCTTTAACTCCATCTTGAAAGCATCCAGAGAATTAGCCTCCACTGCCTTCTGAGGCAGAGAATTCCACAGATTCATAACTCACTGGGTGAAAACGTTTTTCCTTATCTCCGTTCTAAATGGCCTACCCCTTATTCTTAAACTGTGGCCCCTGGTTTTGGACTCCCCCAACATCGGGAACGTTTCCTGCCTCTAGCGTGTCCGATCCCTTAATAATCTTATATGTTTCAATAAGATGCCCTCTCATCCTTCTAAATTCCAGAGTGCACAAGCCCAGCCGCTCCATTCTATCAATATATGACAGTCCGGCCATCCCAGGAATTAACCTCGTGAACCTACGCTGCACTCGTTCAATATCAAGAATGTCCTTCCTCAAATTTGGAGACAAAAACTGCACACAATACTCCAGGTGTGGTCTCACTAGGGCCCTGTACAACTGCAGAAGGACCTCTTTGCTCCTATACTCAACTCCTCTTGTTCTGAAGGCCAACATGTCATTAGCTTTCTTCACTGCCTGCTGTACCTGCATGCTTACTTTCAGTGACTGATGTAAAGGACCCAGATCTCCTTGTACTTCCCCTTTTCCCAACTTGACACCATTCAGATAATAATCTGCCTTCCTGTTTTAGCCACCAAAGTAGATAACCTCACATTTATCCACATTAAACTGCATCTGCCATGCATCTGCCCACTCACCCAACCTGTCCAAGACACCCTGCATCCTCACAGGTCATTCTGCTTTGAGTCATCTGCAAATTTGCTAATGTTACTTTTAATCCCTTCATCTAAATCATTAATGTATATTGTAAATAGCTGCAGTCCCAGCACCAAGCCTCACTAGTCACTGCCTGCCATTCTGAAAGGGACTCGTTAGTCCCCACTCTTTGTTTCCTGTCTGCCAACCAATTTTCTACCCATGTCAGTACCCTACCCCCAATACCAGGTGCACTACATCCACTGGCTCTCCCTTGTCTATTTTCCTAGTTACATCCTCAGATAATTCCAGAAGTTTAGTCAAGCATGATTTCCCCTTCGTAAATCCATGCTGAGTCAGACCAATCCTGTTACTGCTATCCAAATGTGCCGCTAGTTCATCTTTTATAATTGACTCCAGCATCTTCACCACCACCGATGTCAGGCTAACAGATCTATAATTCCCCGTTTACTCTCTCCCACCTTTCTTAAAAAGTGGGTTAACATTAGCTACCCTCCAATCTACAGGAACTGATCCTGAATCTATAGAACATTGGAAAATAATCACCAATGCGTCCATGATTTCTGTAGCCACTTCCTTAAGTACCCTGGGATGCAGAACATCAGGCCCTGGGGATTTATCAGGGGCTGTGAATAGACCTTCAAACAGTAATGGTAGTGAAAGGGAAAGATCAAATAGGAAATTAAAGAGACATGCTTCAAACATCAGCAATCATGGGTGACTCAGATCTACATATAAACTGGATAAATCAAATGATCAATTGAACTGTGGAGGAAGAACTGAAGTGTGTAATGGGAAGGCTTTTTAGATCAGTGTTGTGAGCAGCCGATTGAGGAAAGTGCTATCCTAGACTGGGTGTTGTGTGACGAGAAAGGGTTAGTTAATGTTCTAATGTTAATGTTCATTAAAGAAGGATGATCTTAACATGTTTGAATTTGCATTAAAACGTTCAAATTAATCAAGGATCCCAAAGCTAAATGAAGGAGTTTATGAAGGTAAATGGGACACGTGACAGTTAGAGATTTTGGAGTTTCATTTAATAGCATGTCAATTGATAGTTAATGGCTAAGGAATGAATGAGATAAGGCTAAGGAGAGAGGAAGAATATGTATTGAGATGGAGGATCCAACATGATCATATTGAATGTCTGACACCATCTACATTCTATGCATCTATGTTCCTGCTACCCATAATTTATGGTCAGCATTTAATAGGTACTAGACTAAGTGGGACCCGTTGGGTCCCAGTCACACGGGAGGCCTGGTTCCTCAACGCAACCCATTCCCCAACACAATATTCCACCACTCACCCGTTCCCCCAACGCAATATTCCACCACTCACCCATAGCCCATAACTGCGCAGGCCCGGCTCATTTCCCCTCATGGGTTATGGTGGAGAGGGGGGTTGTGGGGGAGGGGGATGGGTGTGGGCGGGGTGTGTGTGTGGGCGGGGGGTGTGTGGGCAGGGGGGCTTGTGGAGGGGTGTGTGGACGGGGGAGTTGTGTGGGGTTAGAGGGGTGTGTGGGTGGGAAGGGGGGGTAGTTGTGGGGGGAGAGGGGTGCTCCTTGGGGCTGGGCTGCTGCTTGGGGGGGGGGGGTCTGCTGCTGCTTAGGGCTGGGCTGCTGCTTGCGGTGGGGCTGCTGCTTGGGGCGGGGCTGGACTGGGCTGCTGGGGTGGTGCTGGGCTGCTTCGGGTCCCTCCAAAAGTTCGGTTGGAAACCTTCGCCGGCCATCCTCAGCTCCAGTAAAGACGCGATGGCGCAGGAAGGGGCGGACCGTCCCAGGGAGTGACGGGGAAGAGACTAACCACGCGGCTCTGACTGGCTGGAGAAGAGATCGATCTGTGCACACGCGGTTTTTAAGATTTTTAAACCTCGCTAACTTTTACGACATTCAACCAATCGAATGAAACTTGGTGCATTCGCAGCATAGGAGAATGGTGAGTGAACTGGCGAAAAAATTGTAGCGTAATCGCGGACCGTTTTTGCGCAAATAGAAAGACTGCCAAACCGCAAGATAATAAGATCAGATTTTTAGAGATAGATTAGATTGATTAGATAGATAGATAGATAGATAGATAGATAGATAGATAGATTAGATAGATTTAACAACCATTCAGGATATAAAAAGTGAATCAAATTGCCTAACTCATCCAAATCCACTGTGACTTGAAGTATAGGTTCCTTCATTTACACCCATCATACATTCTTCTGAACTGTCACTCTCTCCTATGACCTCATGTGGAATTCAGTACATCTGTAGTGACAGATTATTATATCGTTCAAGAGACTGCTCCCTCTAGCCACTTAGGAGACAATATGGGGTTAGGAGAATGTCGTATTAGCTCTCCATGACACTTTCAGAGCTTCTCAAAAGAGAAATCTTCATAACACAGTCTCTTGATTAATAGTTTCTTTATTGTTGAAGAAAAACAGTAAGATATTCATCTGACCTTCTTCGCTGACTTGTACACTTTAATCTTCGTCAAACTTCAGCATATCGCTTTTAAACGTTAGAAAACTCCTCATGTCTCGGCAAAACTCCACATGGTCGAAGGATATTCCTTCTTTCTATTTGAGCTCCAAAACTAAACTAAGTAGCTAACAGCTTCTGCGCAAGAAGCCCAGCAGCAAACACGCCCCCGACTACATAATAAATCCCACCCACATAATTACAGGCAGACTAAATTTTAAAGGCAGATGCCATAATTAATGACACACAAAATAGAGCCAAATGGCAACTACATGTACATCCTACATTCTAGATTATTTTTACCTTCTCTTTGGTTTAAGGCACATTGGATGATCTAACAACATTTTGATTGCATCTTTCATTATCTCAGGATGTCTCAGGGCATTTTACAGTCAATTAAGTATTTCTGGACAGCAGTACAAGGGTGTCAACAGCACAGCAAGCAACTCCAAGCAGCTGATGATAATTATCAGGTTATCTGTTTTTTTGAAATATCGGTTGATGAACAACTATTGACCAGAATTCTAGGACAATGCTCCCCGATTCTCAAATTAGTACCATGGATTATTTTATGTTGATCTGAGACCAAGTTATGCAACCTTCATTTAACCATCATCTCACACTGCATACAGTATAACACTCATTGTTGCAGTTGGGTATCAGTTTAGATTGTGTTTCTGATTCTGTAGTGAAATGTGATTGCACAACTTTCAGACTTCCAATCCACTGAGCTAGTACTATTCAGAAAAACATTCAACGTATTATTTTCAGTTATTATCCAAGTATAGATTTGATTGTCCGATCGATACTTTGCTTATATTCAACTTAAAATATAACCAGAATCCAGATGATATTTCTGTGCATGTGTAAATGCAAACCCTAAACTAAAAACAACTATAAAAAACTTTAAAACCAACAGTTGTTGAGGGGGAGACACAAAATGCTGGAGTAACTGAGCAGGTCTGGCAGCATCCCTGGAGAGCATGGATAGTTAACATTTTGTGTCGGAACCCTTCTTCAGTTGAGGGATGTAATTTAGTAAACATCAATAGTATAACTGCTTTGAATTTCACATACTGTTAGGGGTTAAAAGAAGTGTTGTTAATTTTGTGTGAGCTTCATTTACTGTGGTGTGGCTATCAATTATAGTACCGTGTAATGTTTGCAATGGCATAGTTGCTGAGTTTGATCTGCAAATGTTACTGGATAAACTACATGCATCCAAAGTGTTTAGCAAGTTCTACTTTACTTGTGTTTATCGCTTTTCAACTCTTTGCTCAGATTGAGAATTTTGCTAAAAAAAAAATTTGAATTACTTGCAGTAAAGAAAAGGAACACTGAATTGAAAATCACCACAAATTGTACAAATTGTAACGGAAATTTCTCAAGGTGATGTTGGGAATTAATAGTGTAACATTTCTACTTTTCTCTTGCTTGGTTTATTTCCTCTTAATCAAATCTTAAACCAAATCCATTGAGTGTTTAATTTGACTATTTTGCCCTCCTCATTCCTTCATACTTTATTTCTCTATTCATAAATCTTGGATTAATGGGGCGTGTTACAGGTTCTATGGTTCTATCACACACTGAACTTCCCTATTTCCCGTAGCTATTCCCTATTCTTCTCACACCTCCAGCAACATGCACATTATACTGCACTGTACTGTTTGGAAACAATTTCTAGCACATTGTTCTTCTCTTTTTAAATCCTAAGTGACCTGTTATACATTTACATTATTGCATGCTTCATTTTAGATCTAGTGTATTCCTTCTACAGATGCAGCCTCATCAATTTTAAGACCTTTTGTTTATATTTCAAAGTTCCACCATCTGCAGTACTTTGTTTTTGTGCCCTGTATTTAATTATTTTCAATCCAAATAATAGGTTCTAAAATTGTGGCAGGTATATCCCTGGTGGTATACCAGACATCTCCGGGGAGTTCAGAGGAACAAAGTATATAAAGACTTTGGGGAAAAAACACGATTGAGGCAATTAATGCAAGCAGCTCCAGAGCTGAAATAATGATGTTAGAGATTTGCTGAACGTCTAGAATTATATATGGATGAATCAGTTTGCGATAGACACCCGGGCAACTCAAAATAACAACATGCTCAAAGAACAAATAATAAATCAAATGTTTAATTATTTAATGTGACACTCATAATAGTAAAAAACATGTCAACCTCTTCTGTAATTGCAGACACCAAATTGAAGGGTAGAGTTGAAGATTAAATCAGGCAGCCATTTATTAATGATTTTGTCTCAAATTAATCAGAAAATGTCACTTAAAGAGTTAAAGGATAAAATATGCTGGCGCCCTAGATGATAAATGTGGAACTGAGTAGGCAATGCCTTTTTTTAAACACGGGTGTGGTAATAGCAAAATACCTAGAAATATTAAGCACTATTGTGACTCAATTAAAATGCTGATGTTGCACATCAAATGCGGGAAGTTTTCACAGAAGTGGATAAAGTTAGAAAAAGTCAAGGAGACTTACGAAACGGAAAGATATAAGACGAAGTGAAAGATTGGGGATATGACAGTTTTACTAGAGTTTTACTAGATACCCGAGCAAAACACAAACCAATTAACACATAAAAAAAGACAAATGAAAGGTTTATTGAAGAGAGGAGACATTTTTTAAAGAAATACAGCACGGAAACGTGTTCATAGGGTTCACGTCAACCATCGATCACCCGTCCACACGACTTCTATTTTAAAGGTGGACTTTAACGAAAAACAGTAAAATATATTTAGAAATCAAACAAATACAGAAAATGCTGGAGATTTCTTAATTTGTTTACTTTGTAATAAAGAATTAGACAATTTGGCGCGCTGGCGGCGGAGGCGAGGCAGGATGGTTGCAGCTTCCCACCCCCAGGGACGATGTGGGCGACCGCTGAGCGAGCTCCGGTAGTTTCAACCTCCCACCCGCAGGGGCGACCTATAGCTCCGGTAGTTTCAACCTCCCACCCGCAGGGGCGACCTATAGCTCCGCTATATGATCTTTGGGTAGATCGCTGTGCGAGTCCCGGGTAATTCTAGCCTCCCACCATAGGGGCGGTGCGGAGCGTCGACCGCTGGGCGAGTCCCGGGTAGTTCCAGCCTCCTACCACAGGGGCGGGGCGGTGCGGTGCGGTGCGTCGACCGCTGGGCGAGTCACGGGTAGTTCCAACCTCCTACCCGCAGGGGCGGTGTGGCGGCTCTGGGCGCGCTGTGGCGGCCGATCGGGGCGGGCTCAGCCTTCAGACGGGCTTTTCTTTTTTAAAAGTCCTTCTCTGTGGGTGCCGTCCTCCCGCTGCTGTAACTTCGGGGCTGAGCGAGCGAGAGAGAGACCGCGGCATCCTCACCTCACCTCACCCTGGCCGTTGGTGGAGCGGGCACAGCCGCGGCGCCGCGACACGATGGGGATCGAGTGAGCGCGGGCTGTCCGGCGGGAGCGGCGCGGCCAGGGCCGGGGCCGGGAAATGTCCGGCAAGCTGGAGAAACCAGGTGAGGGACGGGCGCCATCGGAGGGCCCGGGGACCGGGCCATGAAGGTCACAGAGCCCCGAGCGGGGACCCGGGCTGCCTCTGTCCGCACGAGAGTCCGAGGCTCCTGGTGCTCGGTAGGCCTCGGGGTCCCCGTTCAGCTGCTCTGGCGCATCACTTATTTATTTATTTACATCACGTCTATAATCATTGACATTGCGGGGAAGTGTACTACTGCCACTCTCGGGGGATGGGGGGGTGCCAGTACATTCCTCTCCGGCAGAGTCGCTCGTCACTCACCGGGACGCGCTGATATTGTAAGAGTCGGTCAGGGGAGCAGCTTTGCGCCGGTGGCATCCGGGCTGTAATCATGTCACACGCCCCCTGCCTGAATGCTTCAATGCATCGAGCATCGCCAGCGGCTCTCCTGGGAGAGAAAGATGAATGAGGGGCGGTGATGGGGTGAGAAGACGGTCTGGGAAGTTCAGAGAGATGTGTTGCGCAAGTGAAGGAGAAGGGGAGGAATGATCACCCCGTCATTCCAGCCACCCTTCCTCTGGCTATCTTGCAGATGCCACTGATTTATGGGGAGGTGGATGCAGACTTCGTGACATTACTGCATGTTTGTGCGTTGATGTCCGGTGCTGTCTGTACATTGCTATGTACATTGCAGTGATTCAACTCCATGTGACAAGATTGTTCCATCTCTGATTCAGTCAGCATCACATCTTCTTTTCCTCTGTCACACTAAATCCATAATTTCAGTTGAATTTTTCGTTAAGTTTAAATGAGCCAAGGGCAGAGCAGGATTGGAGGCTGCCATTGTATTTGCTTATTAATTGGCATAATTTAGTTCCCATATCAATGTCAACAGAATATTTTAAGTTCATTTTCCTTGGTAGGGAGGTAGCGGATCAGCAGCAGCATATGGAGTTTGTCAAGAGAAATCCGAGGAATGTAAAGGAGATAGCATGAGGTCACCAATGCTGGACAGTTGTCGCCCTGAAAAAATATGAGATAAACTGTTGACTTTGCAGTGACTTTAATTTTTCTCAGTAATATCCCAGAAATGTGCCACTCGGAGGTTGGGTAACTCGTATTGCACATGGTTTTATCAAATTAACTTGAGTGCCTCTGTAATTAAGTTTCAAATAGTGGTAGCAGACATTGTTCAAGCCAGCGTGGCCATATCACTCACTATGTCAAAAGCTTTCATTAAAGTGAGTGCGAAGTTTAAAATCTGATAATATTGAATTGCTTGCAATCCATGACCCTCTTTCAGATAGATGGGGAAGGGGGAGCAGGGGCCGTATTTTTTTTTTCGAAGTACATTTAGATTACATTTTTATAAGATGAAATTTGCTTTCCTGTAGTTTTGGTGTTACTCTTTACATTGTATAATTGATTAAATTTTTACTGTATGATTATGTTTGATTCCTCGCATATGGTCAGATTTTGTATATTTTTCATGTTCTTTTAGTGATGCGTATTGAATTTCTACAAGTGAATAGAAGTTAGTGTCTTCATTTAATTTTAGTGAAAACGTTTGATTTACTTTCTTAATTGTTGTCCTAAAATTATGCATTGGATTTGAAGTTTTTATTTGAAATGTATCTAATCAAATACGAAGTGGATGAAGTGGGGCATATTTTCTTTGAAAATGATATTGTAGTAGGGTGGACGATGCTGACTCTGATACCAAAAATTGTTCAAATATTTTTCATGTTTTCTTTAAAAAAAAAGTACAGCTGTGTAATATAAGACATGTTGCAACATGGACGGGCAGTTTGCTGGAAAATCCATGAGATAAATATGAATCGATGAGTTGAAAGCTGTGTGCACGGTTTAGGGTTGGCTGACTTTTCGGCTGTTGGTGTTGATGTTTTGGATTTGGACATGGAATATAATATTGAATTTGTAGAAAGGACATTGAAATGGTAAAGGATTTGGTAAGCATCAAGGAGCATAATTTTAATACTTCAGAAGGTTTGGCTGAGCAAAAGGAGCAGTTGGGTAGAAAATTAACATTTTAGGTGGGAGGCACAAGCTGAAGATATAGATGAAATGCACAGGAGGACCCAAATCCAATATTTCCTAGAAATGCCTGTTGTGGATTAAGCTAAGCAAAAATTACGATGTATTTTTGGGTATCATAAATAGTTTGTCAGAATGTAATTGGTAAGATAAATGATATTCAAATGTGTATTTTAGATTAAAAAAGCACTGGAAAGCCATGGATTGGGAATAAATGTAAGAGAATGAGGGGCAAACTAAAAACGTACTATAATGATGTTAAGGAGGCCTTTGTTTCATATTAAACACACCTTGTTTCAAAATTATGATTTAGTTTGTTACTGGAATCTTTTCTTGATCTCGGGTAGCTGTGCTGTATTAAAAGTTGGTTATAAAACTGTCAAAATTTACCAGCTCTTGATCTGCCGGACAGCTTCAGGAAGTGCATTATCCAATTTGTAGTATTTTTTCAAATATGACAGTTGGAACTTCCAGATCCTTGGAAAATATCAAGACTGAAGCATCAAAAAATGTAGTAATTTTGTTTTGTGATCTGTCTTTTGAACTTGGATATGATGTAAATAGATGATTAATTGTTGTTACTTATTCGTATCTATTCCCAATCCTTGCCTTGCACTCTATTGTCCAACTTGTAAAAATCTACAAAGTTGTATAGCAGTAAATATGTCAACAGAAAGTGTGTGTGGCAGATTTGGTTTTGTACGATAATTCTTGGCGTCTAGTGTATTCAGAGCCAAACAATCTTATTGCAATGGGTGCAAACATCACCCATTGCTTCTCTCCAGAGATGCTGCCGGTCCCGCGGAGTTACTCCTGCATTTTGTGTCCATCTTCAAATGACGTCACGCGCTCCAGACGGCTGTGCAGTCGCATGAAGTTGCGCAAGATTCTCGCGGGACCGTCGCACCTCAACGCGATGACAAGGTCGTATAATTAGCGTGCCAAGGACATGTGTGGGATGGGCTTAACAAAGTACATCAGAGACACAAATCTAAACTCTTATCATTGCATTTTTATTTACTTTTTTTAATGATCAGGGTTGACCTAAAGTGGGAATGTGTTTGTTAATATGTACATTGTACCCTTTATTGTAGGAATTAATTTCTAGTTAAAAGGTGCGAGGTGGCACTGGGCTCCACAGGTCCAATACACATCAATCTAGTTGGAGAAACCTAAATTCTGGCAGGTGGCCATAAAGTTACGAATGTTATAGTCAGTCAAAAAGGCAAGGGGCTCCTTGTGGGGTGTCAGAGAACACTCCACAGGGGTCCTTATGGCTTTCTTCCTGTTTTTAGGTTGTGGTGGCTTAGGCAGATGGATCACAATGGGTCATGAGTCTTGTCAGTGAGAGATGCTGGGCTGGCAATATGAATTCTAGATTGGTCATTGAGAAAATAGTTAGTTTATTTGAGAACATTTTGACTAATACATTAATTTAGAGCGGAGATCCAGTTTCCGTCCAGACAGTTTAGAAATTCTGCAGGATACATCTAGCATCTTGGAAAATTGGGTTAAAAACATTTAAAATGTAGTTTACTCGCATCTTTGATCATTTGAATGAAGCCATTTATTGGCTATAGTTCTCCTGTCAGCAAATTAAGCTGAAGCTCTTCCAGTGTACCTTTTATAATGGAGACAGATTTGTTTCTTCCTGGACTTTTCCAAACAAATGTATGGTATTATATAATCCAAAACTCATCAATATCAGAGACCATACTGACTGGTTTGACTTTGCAATTGACCCAGTAACATTCTTTCATAGAAATAAAGCCCCATTATAATTTCACAATGTAAAATGCAAATAGTTTTGATTCTCTTTTTCTTCTTTTATGTATGGGCCTCTTCAGTGATTTGCATTGAAGGCCACAATCGTTTCTGCTCCTGTCACTTTTCAACTAAACATTATCCCACAGTTGCCAAAGCCTTCATGAACTTTCATTTCCTTTTAATTTTGTCAGAATTACCACATCCTTCCAGAACTCAGTTTCCACTTTATTGAACTGAGAACTTCCCAATATGTATATTATGATTCAGAATTGCATCTGTATCCTAATTTCTCACACTTTCTTTCAAATGCTTTTCTGTGCAGCCTTAAGGGCACATATCTGGGTTGGTTTTAAAAGGGCAGAGACTGATTGATGGGCCTGTCGCATTGTTTAATTAAACGTACATTTCAGCAGAATAATATCCCTTAGTAAAATTATTGCTGTTTATTTCAGAGTTTCTCTGCTGTGATAAAAAAATATTCTTGAATAATTTGAGATTGTTATTAACTATTTGATGCAGTCTAATCTGTTATCTTTGTTGCCCTCCATGCAATACTTTTATTGAGTTATATAGAAATGTCTCAATTCAAATGCAAGATAAATTAGGAATAGCTGAAATTCTTTGGTGACGTTGCTCCCTTTGCTGATTAAGTGGTCTTTTCACCAGTTTTCACTTCATTGACTTTTCTACTATGCATTAAATGACTGGAATAGCCCCTTGTGGATGCTGAATTATATTTTAAACAATGTGTTCTGTCTCCATGCCTCACCAGAAGTAAACTGTGTTATGCAATACTTGTCATGTTAACTAGTTCCTTTTAATCATTTATTATTAAAGCATGGGAATGCCTTCTAAGCTGTTGTTTCTGGTAATTCTCACAATCCTGCTTAGAAATGTAAATAAATGCGTGGATTGCAGTCAAAGAGCAAACCAGTGTTAAACAGACTTCTGAGGATGGTCTTTGGGTTGAACCAGACTGATTCCTGGGATGTCAGGACTGTCTTATGAAGAAAGACTGGATAGACTTGGTTTATACTCTCTAGAATTTAGAAGATTGAAAGGGGATCTTATAGAAACTTACAAAATTCTTAAGGGGTTGGACAGGCTAGATGCAGGAAGATTGTTCCCGATGCTAGGGAAGTCCAGGACAAGGGGTCACAGCTTAAGGATAAAGGGGAAATCCTTTAAAACCGAGATGAGAAGAACTTTTTTCACACAGAGAGTGGTGAATCTCTGGAACTCTCTGCCACAGAGGGTAGTTGAGGCCAGTTCATTGGCTATATTTAAGAGGGAGTTAGATGTGGCCCTTGTGGCTAAGGGGATCAGGGGGTATGGAGAGAAGGCAGGTACGGGATACTGAGTTGGATGATCAGCCATGATCATATTGAATGGCGGTGCAGGCTCGAAGGGCCGAATGGCCTACTCCTGCACCTAATAAACGTGGACTTTTTCTCTTTGCACAGATACCATCTGACTAGCCTATTCTATTTTTTAATTTCCTTTTCCAGCATTTGTACATTTGAGTTTTTTTTAAAACTTGTATCTGCACAACATTCTTTATGTTCCCGATATGTTGCCAGCATATTTGACCCGCTGCGTTCCACCAGTAAAACATAAAATGCACAAAGGATCAACTTGCACTTTGTGCATCTTATGTTTTACTGGAGGAACTCAGCAGGTCAGGCAGCACCTTTGGAGGGAATGGTCAGGTGACTTTTTGAATCGGGGGCCCTTCTACTGAATTTGTCACACATTAACAGTTCATGCTTTCAGTTAATTCTGAAGCTGTTTTTAACTTTCATTTGTTCTCTTTGGATGAGTATGTATACATTGGCCTTCAAGAGGGAAGAATTTTCAAACGTTGAACTTTAGGTATGTTATGATGAAATGAGATAAAATTACTGTCATTATTGCAGCGTTTATGCATTTCCTATGCCTCTTCTGAAAGTGTTGATTGATACAAGGGTGTTGTAAGTTTCCAGCTAAAGTCTGATCCATTCTTGCCCTATTTTTGCACAAATAATTGTTATATTGTCAGGAGTCCTTTTGTGTTCCAATTGTTCATGGCTCAGTAGCAAACACATGGAGTTTAGTTCTGTTTTTTTTAAACCAGTATAAATGCAATGTTCAAAATTCAGTTTGGTGCTGCAAACTGATCTCTCCTTTGCTGTTTATTATGTCGATCCTACTCCCTTGTTCTTGTAAACAGGAGTATTGATGTACTTGCTGTCCTTGGCAGTTACATTGAAAATTCCCATGGCAGAATTGGAGTTAAATTTATGGCCAAAAATAGATTCTGTTGCAACATTGACTTACTGGCCTGGAATGTGGAATAGTGCTCTGACTATTAAGACAAACATGTAAAAACTTCCAGAGATTATACATAGCCAATATGAACATTTTTTCTAAATCGTATTTGTGTCAAGCCACCAAATGAAAAGGGCAAGAGGGAACTATATAAATCAAAGGTGTTGAATAGGCAGTGTTGGGAATAGCTTTCCTGAACCTTTTGATTAGCAAGTTAAAAAGTGCATGGAAGTGAAGATTTGTATTAAATTATTAGTAAATAATTTGTATTGGTATTGAAAATGTTTTATACTGAGAACGAAGCAAGGTAGTATATTTGAAGATTAGGTGGTAAAAAGGGGGAATATTGCAACTAAGAGTGACAAAGGTGAGTGAGAAATTTATTTTCAGAAGAGAGCAGAAAATGTCCAGTCTGATTAACAGTTATTACTACACATCTTATCTCAAGTGTGATTCATTGAACCTTTGTTTCGGGATACTTTAATGGCAAGTCTGGGTTACAGCCATACTTCCTCACTTTTTCGTGTAGGCACCAATGAGTTTCTCAGAGTGTGACAGTAAGGCTTGGTCAGTTGTAATAAATCTATCTTTCACTACTTAAGGCTTAGTCTCTTGGCAGCCTGATGAAAAGTTTCAAGCCTCTCCCTCTGGTGACATTATCCACATCTGTCAGTGGAACGCACTCTCACGCCCTACTGTAGCATTCCTCCATTTTCAGGCAACTTCATTCTATTTGTTTATATTCACAGTGCTTTGTTTGTTCTGTTTGTATTTAATTGTCCTGGGAGTTTGGAAAAGGCATTTAGAGTTTAGAGTTCAATAAAGGGAGTTTAGAGTTCAATAGACTTTATTTTCATGGAATCAGAGTGATTCCGTAAATGGTCTCTATCAGCTCCTCTGCTTGCTGAATAGTAACACCGAAGGTTTGAACATTTCAAATTCCCACATTTCTGCACAACCTGTGCTGTTCCATGATTTTCTCAATCTTCAAGAAACTAATGTTCCACAGTTCCAACCATAAATTAGAGAGATTAATTAGATATTCAAATAAGAAAACAAGGAGCATTTTCATGCAAATAATGAAATTCTGTTCTTACAGGAACTTTATTTGTTGGCTAAATAACTGATAGTTGGTGTAATCAACTTTTTAACCTTTAATCATACTTAAGAGGATTAGTACATTAAAGTAAACATGTTGTTGATTTGTCCAAGGCACTAGAGCCTTTTATCCTCCTATTACATTCTTAGTTGTGTTCAAATCTATTGTAAATACTTCCTTAATTCCATTTATAACTTGTATATACTCTCAAAATGTAAAAAGAAAGATTCTGAGTAGCTAACATGAGCAGCATTAATTGGTTCTCTCCATCTGTGAAAGAGTTATTAAAATGTGCGATTGTGTGAATTTTTGCTTTCTTTCACACTAACAATATGCCATTAATGTTTTACGTTGAACTTGTGTTACTGTTGTATGCTTAGCACGATACTATCCTAGTACAGTAGTTATCATGCATGGTATAGAATACAAGTAGCCAGGAGGCATAAAAGTAGCCAAACTGGGTGGTGCCCAGAATGGGCTGTTAAGCAACACTTTACTTTCTCTTTCTGTAAAGAAAAAGTATATTGCAATGATTTCCTAATGAGCAAGCCTTGCTCTTGGAGGATGTGGCATTACATGTGTAATTTGTTACAAATATTTATGCCCTAAAGGTGTTCTAATACTGCTGTTTTTAACATCTTGTTTTCCTGGCTACTTGCATTATAAATGCTGCCAGTTTATTTTGGACTAGGCTTATTTCTGTCACGTGTACCAAGGTACAGAAAAGGCTTTGTCTTGTAAGCTATCCAAACAGATCGATCTACAATAAATAAGTACAATAGCTAGAGCAAAGGGGAAGATATAGAGTGGAGAATATAGTTCTCAGCAATGTAGTGCATCAGTTCCATAGACAAATTCCAATGACCACAATGGGGTAGAGGTGAATCAGACAGTACCCTAGCTTATGGAAGTACCCTAGTTTATGGAACAGAGGGGAAGAAGTTGTTCCCAGTTTTGTGCGCTCTTTCATTATTCATACCACTGAGCTGTAAGCTGCCCAAGTGAAATGTGAGATGCTGTTCCTCCAATTTGCGTTTAGCCTCACTCTGACAATGGAGAAGAACGAGGACTTATGTACTGTCTTCCTCCAACCTTATTTGTCATTGTCACTATAGTTTTTTTTTCAATCGGCGCTGACCCACTGCTGTTGGAAATTATATCCTTATCCAAAACCACCTAATTCAGGCCAAACCCCTTGCACACGCTGCCATTACCAAATAATTGTCAATATTTTCCAGTTGGATTTTATTTTAGTTCTCTATCCCATCAAAGCATCACTTACTTGGCAGTCATAAATGGCATGTTTTTGCCTGTGATTGGAAATGTCCCCACTCTACCATCTCAATCTGTCTGATATGTTATATGAAATATTCACCCTTCTCTAGTGCTCTTCCATTATGCAACATGGAACACCAGTGCTTCCATCCAGTTGGTGATAGGGAATCATCTGCAACGTCTTTCCTTATTGCTCCTGCAACATTAGGTGAGGGGCAAAGTTTAAAGGAGTGCCTGGAACGTGCTGCCAGTGGTGGTGCTTGAATCGGGTGCGATACCGGCATTTAAGAGACTTTTGGATAGGCACATGGATATACAGGGAATGCAGGGATATATGGATTTTTGTGTGCAGGCAGATAAAAGTAGGGTTTGGCACAGACATTCTGGGCTGAAGGGCCTGTTCTTGTGCTGTACTGTTCTATGTTCTATTACCTCGGGTCCTCCCCGCTGAACAATCCTTGGGCTCCACCTATTATATGACGCCATCACTGTCGTTTTTGATGTAAATACTCATGATTATGGTACTCAGCAGAATTTCACTGAAGGGATCATCAGTGAAGTAGACAGGTTAATGTTTGTGTTGACAATTTGAAGTTAAATCAATTGGTTTAAGTAACAGAATGAATCAGTATGCCATATTTTGAAACTGATTGTGTTAAAGTACAACATTTAATTTGGAATGTGTCACATTTGCTTATTTGAACAGTGACATTTTCTCATGCCTATATTGATATTTTCAGGAATTCCCACATACATTCACATCTTTCAGAACTTTGACTTCCATGTTGAGTAGTAGTGGTCCATAAATCTGTTTAAAAAAAAAAATATATAAATAAATATAAATATATTTATATATATATATATTTATGGACTACTACTGCTATAATTAATATATATATAAATATTTATTTATTTATTTATTGCTGGCACTGGAATGTTTTTGTAATTATTGCTGTGCTTGAATCTTGGGTGATGCAAAAGCACATTTAGACATCCATTTAGACAATGTGAGGAAATAAAGGGGCATTTATAAATGACACTTCCAACAGTTTTTAGTATTCAAGATTTTTTTAATTGGGGTCGTTATTAAGTGAACAGTCCTTGCTGAATATAGACGGTCTGAAGAAGGGTCTTGACCCTTTCCTTCTCTCCAGAGATGCTGCTGGTCCTGCTGAGTAACTTCTGTATTTTGTGTCTCTCTTCTGTTCAAACCAGCATCTGCAGGTCATTCCTACACAGTCCTTGCTGAATTGTGGGAATACTCAATTTCACAGTTCCTGAATCATTGTCTTATTTTGTGTCCTCCACCCCACTTGTACTTGTCAAGTGATTTACTTTTGCTCTCTCGCAATTGTACTTGATGGGGGTAAAAAATACAATTTTGTCTAATAAAAGCATAAAACTGCAAATAGCAGAAATCTGAAATGTAAAAATGGAAATACTCAGCAAATCAGATGGCATATCTGGGGAGAGAAACAGAATTAACATTTTCAGTCAATAATCTTTCTTCTAGGATAAATTAGTAAACAAGCATGATGTAAGTGAGCGAGGAGGGGTAGAAGAACAAAGGAAATACCCATGAGAGGGTGGAGGCCAACAGACTAAATTAAGCAACTTGTGGTGGTGTTAGCTCTAAAAGAGCATTGAAGGCATGTAATTGCAGCAGAATAAGTGTAAATCGAGGGAGATGAATATGGACAAAAGAGAGAGAACAAAATGAAACCAATTTGTGTCATAGAACAGTGAAGCTGCTTGAAATCGGAATAAAGGAAAATGGTGAAAATACCCAGCAAATCAGGGAGAATGTGATGGAGAGAGGAAAATAAACTGTTCACATTGCAGGTTGATGATCTTTCACATCCATTTATTTTCTTTGGCGGCAAGAACAGGAAGGCAGATTATTATCTGAATGGTGTCAGATTAGGAAAAGGGGAGGTGCAACGAGACCAGGGTTGCCTTGTACATCAGTCACTGAAAGTAAGCATGCAGGTACAGCAGGCAGTGAAGAAGCATGTTGGTCTTCATTGCGAGAAGATTTGAGTTTAGGAGCAAGGAGGTCCTACTGCAGTTGTACAGGGCCGTGGTGAAACCGCACCTGGGGTACTTGGACCCATGTGGGTTCCCATAGTTAAGCCCTGTTTAGGAGTAAGCAAATGTAGTTAATGGTGAAATTGCAGAATTGACAAAGGGTTCTGCTTCATTAAGGCGAGTGATGCAGACGGAGATTTATTGAGTCTCTGTGAAAGGAAAAAGTGAAGGTTTTTCAAACCATTGTAGTGTGAGATGAATTTGCAGAGGAATTGGATCTCCTTAGATTGCCAGTTTTAACCTGGGGATTACAGACATGGGTTGGAGGAGGGCCTAAGAGGTGCTGTTGATGTGAATGGGAAGAGATATGACAAGGAGAGGGAGACTCCATAACAATCGCGATTGTGCCTCCTTTCACACTATTTCTTCTAAGAATTCAGTTTTCCCAGTCTTTCATCTATTCCAATGATGATTGTTTCCTCACCAGTTCTTGTAAGATTTGACTAGGGTAGAGGGAAAATGTATTAACAGGACCATCAAGATTGCCAGTTTCGATTCCTGCAGTTCTGCTATTGTCCCCTTTGATGTGGAGCTGCAAATCCCTTAGATTTATTTGGTATACTGCATTTGGTGCTTACAATGTGGCCTCCTCCACATTGAACAAGTCATCTGCAGATTGTGCTCTTTGGCTTGCAATACACCTCTATTCAGTCCTCAAAGCTGATCCTGAGGTTGCCTGCCACTTTAATTCTCTGCTTACTCTATCTTTGGCCTCATGCACTGGCCTTCAATGGTGAAAACAATCAACTTAAAACTTTTTTAATTCAGTCTTTCTCGCTCCACAGGTGCACTCTGACCTCGTGGGTAGTTCTAGCATTCTATTTCTGATTTCCTGTATCTGCAGGGTTCTGTATCTTGTGTTTTCAACATTGTTTTGTGATGATAGACACAAAAAGCTGGAGTAACTCAGCGGGACAGGCAGCATCTCTGGAGAGAAGGAATGGCTGACATTTCAGGTCGAGACCCTTCTTCAGACTGGTTAGAGATAAGGGAAACGTGATATATAGACAGTGATGTGGAGAGATAAAGAGAGATAAATAGATAAAGTGGAGAGATTGTGATGTCTCGCTGTCCTCCATCTTCCTTTATCTATAACACCTCGGGATAGATCAACTATGTTTGCCAGCACCGGAGACTGTTTTATTAGACTGTTCATTTTTTACCTTATCTCAGATGCCCCCTTTGTCCTTTAGATCCCATTCCTTTTCAATTTAAAACTTGTTTGTTTTCTGGCTTTTCCTAGTTTTGATAGAAAGTTATTGACCTAAAATTTGAACTGTTTCTCCTTCCATCGATGCTGTTTGACCACCTGAATATTTTCTTTTCAAAAAAGTTACGTGAATCTGAGAAAAATAGATTTATTCCAGATGGTTTTGTATGTCTCAGGATCCTAAAATATCAGTGGGGTCAAGTATGTGTTTGCCCTTAATGTATCCAAGAAGGTAACTAGTCTAACATTTAAAAATTTGTTTTAAAATAGAAGAGAAATGAATACGAATGTGTCAATGGCAATTCTGGAAATAGAGCAAATTGACCCTACAAGTTGCAACCAATGAAATTCAAACCAGATCGTGAGTATAGCATTTCACTGTTTGAATCATCTGTCGCCAAGATCAAACTTACTATGCTAATGTTCAAGATATTGAAATTAGTAAATTATAGAATTCAATGAACATGATGTTAGTAGCATCTGGTATGCAATTGGAATTACCCCAATAATGGATGGCATATTAATGTTCATAATTACATATTTCTGTTATTTTTGCCAGGTCTCACTGTATGCTTTTTAATGAGTAACCTATTTAATGGGTAACCAATGCTGGCAATTGTGGTGATGAACTAAATTTTGATTTGGACATAACTCTGAAGCTAACAGCTCGCTATAATATTGGAAAATCAATTGGTAACCTCTTGAATATGCATATACAATGCATGTACAATTAAACATAGATCCTAAAATTGCTGTTCTGCTCCTCCTCCTTTCACAGGACAGGGAAGAAGTTGATCTAAGTTTGCAGCACGATCTAGATGAACTGGGGAAGTTAGCCAAGGAATGGAAGATGCCATTTCACTGTGACAAATGAGAGGTGTTGCATTTTTGCCAGTTAAGTCAAGGCAGGACTTGCATAGTAGGTGGAAGTGCCCTGGAGCGAGAACAGAGAACCGAGAGACAAAGTGTACAGGTACCTGGTTATCTGAGAGTGGTGAAAAAGATAAACGGGGTGCGAAGCAGGCATTTGGGATCACTTCCTTCATCAGTTAAGGCATTGAGTGCACTAGTTGAGGCATTGTGTTACAACTGTGCAAGTGATTGGTGAAGAAGCCATTTGGATGTCTTCCTCCATTAGTTAAGACTTTGAATACAGTATCTGGGACATGGTGTTACAAGTAGGGGAGTTTAAAATGAAAGGGCACAGTGTAAGGTGAGAAGGGAAAGATTTAAAAGAGACCTGAGAGTAATTTCTTTCACACAGTGGGTGGTGGGTACAATTACAGTGTTCAAAAGACACTGGAGCTCTACATGGACAGAAAGATGTGTAGGCATCCTGATCGGCATTGGCAAGATGGGCCAAAGAGCCAGTTTCCGTTAAGAATAACTTTTTCCAACACTGCCTTAGATAAGGCATTGAAGTTAAGGTAACTCCTCTAGTCATGGAAATTTAATAATTATTTAGTCTCAATGTTGATCATAGTTAGAATTTTGAAGTAAAAAATAAAGAAATCTTGTCTTGAATAATTCAGTTTCCTCAATTTTTATTTCACTTTCTGTACATGGTTTATTAAAATCTTTTATTTAGATTGCACATTTGATGATTCTGCCATCTGATTTCATTGTATAGTGAGCTGTTGCAAGATGCCACAAATTTTTTGAAGGTTTCAAATACCAGATTTGAGTAGAGTCCTTTGAGCTCCAAAAAAACTCTGTTTATTTCCATTTTCTCTAATTATATTTCCTTACAACATGGGAGGCCATTGGCTCGTATAGTCTGTGCCGCTCACAAAGAAATCACACTCCCCACTTCTTTCTCTATTACCTACCACACATGCACATGAAACATTGCCTAATTCTCTCACTGGCTACCTATACTTGGCAATTTGCAGTAGCCAATTAACCTAATGAAGAATTCAAGAAGGAACTGCAGATGCTGGAAAATCGAAGGTACACAAAAATGCTGGAGAAACTCAGCGGGTGCAGCAGCATCTATGGAGCGAAGGAAATAGGTGACGTTTCGGGCCGAAACTGAAGAAGGGTTTCAGCCCGAAACGTCACCTATTTCCTTCGCTCCATAGATGCTGCTGCACCCGCTGAGTTTCTCCAGCATTTTTGTGAACCTAATGAAGAACATGTTTTTGGGTGAAACCTGGCAAACCCAGAAAAAGCCCATGCAGTGACGGAAAAAGTATACAAACTCCGCATGGACAGCACTGGAGGTCCGTATCGAAACTGGGTCGCTGGCTTTCATAGACAGCGAATTCCTTGCAGTGCTGCTCTCTTTGTGTGACATTGCCCATAAAACAAAATAATAGCCTGGGCCTGTATTTCAGTCCATTTTTTTTATACTGCTGTCTTTTATTGTTTTCAAAAAGTTGTAACTATTTCAGTGTAGCATTCTCTTGAGTCAAAGTATTACACTTTATTGTAAGTACATTGGCATAAATGGAACCACTCAATTATTCATGAGCTGAGAGCATAGGTTGACCTAAGTATTAATCTGTAAATACTACTTCTGGTTATTCTTACTAATATTGACTGTATTGTGTGGAAGTACGAAATTGGACCAGATTTTTTTTTTTTTGAGCTCCTTGCCATTAGAAATACTTTTATAAAACTATTCTAGTCCTCAGAAATATTTCTAGCAGCTGGTATCCTCCTCTTGGTTGGAACTGGAGTTGTAGAGCAGAATAGTTGGGAAGATGGGGGAGGGGGACGAGATAATTTTTGACATCTCTGGCAATGTTTCATAGAACAGTATAGGACAGGAACAGGCCCTTCAGCCCACATTGTCTGTGCTGAACATGATGCCAAATGAAACAAATCCCTTCTGCCTGCATGTAATCCATATATATCCCTGCATATTCATGTACCTATCTAAAAGTCTCTCAATTTTAAATTATTAATATGAATGGTATAATGTAGTAAGGAACTGAAGATGCTGGTATATACCAAAGATAGACGCAACACAATGGGGGGGCGGCACTGTGGTGCAGTGGTAGAGTTGCTGCCTTACAGCGCCAGGGACCCGGGTTCGATCATGACTGCAGGTGATGTCTGTATGGAGTTTGTATGTTCTCCCCGTGACTTGCGTGGGTTTTCTCCGAGATCTTCGGTTTCCTCCAAAGATGTACAGGTTAATTGGCTTGGTTATGAATGTAAATTGTCCCTAGTGTGTAGGATCGTGTTAGTGTGTGGGGATTGCTGGTCGGTGTGGGCTCGGTGGGCCAAAGAGCCTATTTCCGCCCGATATCTCTAAACTAAACTAAACTCAGCAGATCAGGTAACTTCTTTGGAGAAAATGGATAGGTGACATTTTGGTTCTGAAGAAGGATTCCAACCCGAAACGTCATCGATCCATTTTCTCCAGAAATGTTGCCTGACCCGCTGAGTCACTCCAGCATTTTGTGTCTATAATTAATTTGAATGATGTTTCATGAATGTTTGGAAGTCAATTTGGATGAATGCAATGTTGAGCAAAATAAATGCTGTTGGATTTATATACCCTTGTATGTTGGTAGCTGGTTCTCTTGATCCCATGGTATTCGGCACTCTCTCGGCCTTTAAAAAAAAAATATATATAATTACAGGTCCACAACCTTTTATCCGAAAGCCTTGGGACCAGACACTTCTCGGATTTCGGAATTTTTCGGATTTCGGAATGGAAGATTTTTAGCGTAGATTATGTAGGTAGTGCGGGCGGCTTGAAAAGTCTGGAGCTGCTGCCTCCTCCCCGGAGACCGGGGAATCATTGTAAATCATTGCTTAAATGTTAGTCAGTTAGTTTGGAGGGATTTTATGTGGTGGGGGGGGGTGAAGGGGGAAACTTTAATTCTTAGTCCCCTACCTGGTCGGAGAGGCGGGGAGCGGGCAATGCCTTACCGGGTCGCCGTGCAGCAAGCTCCGGAGCGCTGTGGCCGCCGACTCCCAACATCGCGGAGCTGGGGCTGCGGGCGTCCGCTCGACCTGTAGGTACTGTTGGTGATGGTGGTGCTGGCAGCAGCTGCAACCTGCTCCCCCACCCTTGCCCAGCCGAGACTCTGGGCCAGTTCCAACTCCAGGTCGGGGCTGCAGGCAGCCTGCAGTTCGGCCCATTCTAGCGCCGGGCCGGAGGAGGCCGAGGCGAGACCGGAGGCCCTCGCTCCTCCTCGGGGTTGTGGATGAAGTGGCAACGGGTATCATAGGGACAGAAGCTGGTGGTGTGCACGGTACAGCTTGTACTTGGGGTAGCGGCTGAGGCCGTGGGCAAACTGGCTAGTCGGGGAGCGGGTTCCTCTGGAGTTGGAGCGGGGTTGGACTGGAGTTGGCGCTGGCTGTGGGTCTGGGGCCACTGGTGTTGCCGGTCCTGGCTGTCGGTTGGCCCGGCGGGAGGGGCTGGGGTTGGCGCCTCTCCGCACTGGGCCTGGAAGCCGTCGGTCCGGACGTCTCCGGCTGCCAGCCCCCCCCCCCCCCCCCCCAGGCAGGGATGGGACACTTGGGATGGGGGGGACGAGACCAGGTACGGTCCGGTGGCGGTTCGGCAGAGATTGCGGGTCTCCCCCCCGCCTGCCCGGTGGAGATGAATTCCCTCGGGAGGTAGAAGGGGTGGCACTTCACCAGATGCTCCAGGTACGGAGAGCAGGAGTTAGACAGAACTTCCATGTCTGAGCACCGCGCAGAGTTGACCATGAGGCAGACTGCCCCACCTCGCCCTTTCCCAGATGCCTGTGTTTGGTCCATACGATGGATGGAGACACCTTCAGGCGGGACGGCCGAGTCTGGGGAGCTGGGGGTGAGCCATGTCCCTGTGAAACAGAGCACAGAACATTCCCTCTGTTCCCTTTGTTAAAGCAGCCTTGACCTTAAGTCCTCCACTTTATTTTCCAATGATTGAACGTTGGTCAGTAGGATGGTAGGGAGAGGGGGTCGTAGTCCCTTGTGCTTCAGTCTGACGTAGTCCTGCCCGCCGGCAACGATTCCGGACACAATGGAGGCCTCCCCAATGTTTCCAGGTACTGTATTACTGTTCCTACGATCCTCCGCAAGGTAGGGGATTCCCCTGCGATCAGGAATTCCTTTACAGTCGTCAGCTCCTTTGCTGAGTTTAAATGCATTTGCAGCATGTCAGTTAAAGTGCTGGTTTCTGCTGTTTCTTGGATGTAGGTAACCTGAACGCTACTATATTTGATGATTTTTTGCTGAGCTGCTGGCAAAATGTTGCCACAGACAGGCGCCATCTTTGTGAAGGACTAATTTACTGTGACCAATTAACCCGCGTTTCTTTGGGATGTGGGAGGAAACTAAAGCCTCTGTAGGAAACTCACGGGGTTATAGGGAGGACATGCAAATTACATGGACAACACCCTAGGTCAGGATTGAACGTGGGTCTCTGTCACCGTGAGGCATTTCTCCACTAACTGCACCATTGTGCTGCCATTTAGATTGGATTTCAGTCTTAATCCTGACTGGTCTGTGTGAAATTATCTGCATATTCTTTCTGAATTGGTGGGTTTCATCTGTGCGTTTTGATGTCTGATATAGGCATTCATTCCTGTGTCCTTGATAACTGCAAGAAATATCTGGGTAAATGTTCCGTCTCGTGCACCATTGCACAGAACCAGTGGGGGTGAGATATGCTGGTGTTTTAAAGAGTAGAAATTATTTCAGTTATGCTAAGTGCGGGTTGGGCAGTGGCAGAGATCAGTAATATGCAATTGATTTCCAAGCAAAAGTTTGAAACTTTGAGAAAGAGGAGTGGTTCCTAAGAAAAACAGAGGTACAGCCAATTTCCTGTAAATCAGAAGCAAGTCGGAGAGAGGCAGACAGTGAATTCTGTATTACTGCTGGGTCCTGGTATTCCTTCATGGACGGTTGATTCATGTAGACTATTACATGTATTTAATGTTTCTACAAAGGGGTTTGTTCCCCTGTTGAACAAGGAAATTGCCTTCGATGTAGGTTCCTAAACTGAGGAGGGAGAAAAACGAATTTAAAATTTACAACAATAAATTTTGCATTCACCCTTTTACTTGCAAACTTGTGTTTTTATCTCATTCGAGGCTCTTTGCAATTTTGACAAGCGATGTTGTGTTCTTGTTAATCATATTCATTTTGATACACCATAAGAGAAAAATCAATTGTTGAACTAAATCTCAGCTGCCATTTCCGAGATTCAAGATTCAAGAGAGATTATTGTCATGTGTCCTTGATAGGACAATGAAATTCTTGCTTTGCTTCAGCACAATAGAACATAGTATGCATTGACTACAAAACAGATCAGTGTGTCCATATACCATTATCTAAATATATGAATAACACATGAATAAATAAACTGATGAAGTGCAAATAACAGATAATGGGCTATTAATGTTCAGAGTTTTGTCTGAGTCGAGTTTAATAGCCTGATGGCTGTGGGGAAGTAGCTATTCCTGAACCTGGTCGTTGCAGTCTTCAGGTTCCTGTACCTTCTACTTGAAGGTAGCAGGGAGATGAGTGTGTGGCCAGGATGGTGTGGGTCCTTGATGATACTGCCAGCCTTTTTGAGGCAGCGACTGTGATAGATCCCCTCGATGGAAGGGAGGTCAGAGCCGACGATGGACTGGGCAGTGTTTACTACTTTTTGTAGTCTTTTCCTCTCCAGGGCGCTCAAGTTGCCGAACCAAGCCCTGATGCAACCGGTAAGCATGCTCCAAGGGTATTCTATAGATATATTCTGAAATAAGTGGGACCCGTTGGGTCCCAGCATCACACGGCAGGGCTGGTCCCCCAACGCAATATTCCACCTCTCCACCAATTCCAATATTGGTTGCCAGTGGGGGGCTTTCTGGAGTGCTAGTATGGGTGTTGTGGGCTGAAGGGACTGGTTTCCAGAGGGCCGAATGGATTCTTGTGCTGACGGCTCAGTCGCTCAAGCCTGTTGTGCTAGCAGCTCACTCACTCACGGCTGGTGGGCTGGCAGTTGACTCTCGGCTATTCCTTGAATTTCCATTTCAAGCAGAGTGCAAGGCCACCAAATTCAAGTGCAGTTTCTTACCACTTCAAGCAGTGTGCAAGGCCACCAAATTCAAGTGCCATTTCATACCATTTCAAGCAGGGTGCAAGGCCACTAAAGACAGCGAGTCGTGACCTCTCCCTTCTCCATCTTGCAGAGACTGAGCTACGCCCACACATCTGGGTTTTATAGCCCCCCTCACCCCCACCAGAAGGGGAGTGGCCTTCATGGCATGATTTGACAGGAGAGAGAATCTCAACATATTTTAAACACTAATAACTCTTTTATTTTTCATCGATGGGAAAAATCCTCGGCACCTGATGAGCGGAGGGGGATTCTGAGTAAGATGGCCAAAAAATCACAGCCGTTCGTGGTAGCGTTTTTTCTAAAATCAATATTAAGCACAAACATGAAGTGGTCAAGATTAGACTTTTAATTATATAGAAGGCAAGGCAACTTTAATTAGGCAAGGCAACTTTAATTAGGCAACACAGCTTTTGCATTTCCAAACCAAAGGCAACACAGCTTTAGCAATTCCAAACCAAAGGCAACGCAGCTTTAGCATTTCCAAAACAAAGGCAACACAGCTTTAGCATTTCTAAACTTTTTTTTCAAACTACATTAAGGGCACTGACAGGTCAGTTAAACCACTCACAGTTTAGTACACATGTGGTCAGTGTTATTCACAGCTCAGACTGAGAGACATGACCCTCTCGCTCCTCCATCTTGCAGAGACTGACTGAGGCACTCAACACTTCCGGGTTTTATAGTTCCTCCGGAAGGGGCGTGGCCTTCAGGAGAGAATCTCAACATTTTTCATCGATGGGAAAAATCCTCTTGTCCTGCGCAGCGGAGGGGGACTCTGAGTAAGATGGCCAAAAATCACAGCCTTAAGTGGCAGTGTTTTTTCTAAAATCAATATACAGAACAACAGGAAGTGGTCAAGATCAGACTTTTAGTAATATAGATAAGAAGTTGCTGTATAGTTTATCTTCGGATTAAAATCACTAGCTACATTAATGTTTACTTAAATTTGAAATGTATTACTTTAGATTCCATTCCTTTCAATCAAATTTGTTGTAGGTGGAAAACATCAAAGGGTAAAATTGAGTGGTTATGTATCTAATCATTTTTGGGTTCATCAACACTATATTGGTGTAGGTCCCATTACTTTGTGATTTCATTATTTTTCTTGGTATCTACTTTCTGTATTCCGCACCCATTGTTCCTGAATAGCTTCTTTAAAATACATTATTGTAAACTGATTGTAGACAAATATCTTGTTCTGCAGTTCTTTTGGTGTGGTATGATGACAACTACCTGTAGCTTTGCACATTTGTTTTTATTTAGGGATGCTGTAGTAGGTTTTTAATGTTGTTATTCACAGATTGTGTGTGTTGATTAGATCTGTGCTACAGTTGTTGATTCACTCATTGTCATGTGATATCCAGCATGCTTAGACTAGCTGTGCAAATTGCAAATCGCAGTCTTTTCCCACTTAACAAATTGAGGGTGACGTGTGCAACATATAATTCCTGTTGCTGAGTCAGTCGCACATAGCTGGAAAGAAACATGAGACGCCTCCTGGCGGACAGCTGCGGCAGACGCCTCCCGGCGGGCTGCCGTGTAGACGAGTCTGGAGCCCCATGGGTAGAGTCAGTGAGGCCAGAGCCCCCGTGGGTCAGAGCCCACGGCCGGTGGAGTCGCCAAGTCTACCGATGAGAGAAGATGGAGTGACCGGGGTGAAATTCATCCTTTAAGTGAGCTTACAGAGGTGCGTGAAGTGTAGATTGAGTCATTGGAAGGGACGATGGTTTGTGTGATGGCCTGGGCTAGAAACATAGAAAATAGGTGCAGGAGGAGGCCTTTTGAGCCAGCACCACCATTCATTGTAATGATGGCTGATTGTCCTCAATCTATAACCCGTGCCCGCCTTCTCCTCATATCCCTTGATTCCACTATCACCTAGAGCTCTATCTAACTTTCTCTTAAATTCATCCAGTGATTTGACCTCCACTGCCCTCTGGGGCAGGTAATATCACAAATTCACAACTCTCTGGGTGAAAACGTTTTTTCTCACCTCAGTCTTAAATGGCCTCCCCTTTATTCTAAGACTGTGGCCCCTGATTCTGGACTCGCCCAACATTGGGAACATTTTTCTTGCATCTAGCTTGTCCAGTCCTTTTATAATTTTATATGTTTCTATAAGACCCTCCCACCCTCCCCGTCCTAAACTCCAGTGAATACAAGCCTAGTCTTTTCAATTTTTCCTCATATGACAGTCCCACCATCACAGGGATCAATCTCAAGGATGTCCTTCCTCAAATTAGGAGATTTCAAGTTCCTGAAATTCCTCAAAACTGTACACAATACTCCAGATGTGGTCTTACCATAGCCCTATACAACTGCAGAAGAACCTATTTACTCCTATAATGAAATCCTCTTGTTCTGAAGGCCAACATTCCATTAGCTTCCTTCACTGCCTGCTGTACCTGCACGCCAACATTCAGTGACTGGTGTACAAGGACGCCCAGGTCTTGCTGCACCTTCCCCCTTACCTAACCTAACCCCATTGAGATAATAATCTGCCCCCTTGTTTTTGCAGCCAAAGTGGATAACCTCACATTTATCTATATTATACTGCATCTGCCACGCATCTGCCCACTCACTCAACCTGTCCAGGTCACCATGCAACCTCCTAAAATCCTCTTCACAGTTCACACTGCCACCCTGCTTTGTGTCATCTGCAAAGTTGCTAGTGTTGCTCCTAATTCCCTCTTCCAAATCATTAATATATATGGTAAACCATAACGGCACCAACACCGAGCCTTGCGGCATTCCACTCTCCACTGCCTCCATTCTGAAAAGGACCCGTTCACTCCTATTCTTTGTTTCACCCACCACAGCAACACCATTGTCAAATTTGCGGATGACACTACGGTGGTGGGACTCATCTCCGGGGGGGACGAGTACGCCTATCGGGATGAGGCGGAGCAGCTGACAGTGTGGTGTGAAGAAAATAACCTGCTCCTCAACACCTTAAAGACAAAGGAATTAATAATATACTTTAGGAAGAATAAAACGGACATGGTACCATTGATTATCAGAGGGGACTGTGTGGAGAGGGTGGCGGATTTCCGCTTCCTGGGAATCCATATTGAGGAGGACCTGACGTGGAGCGTGAACACCACTGCGCTGCTGAAAAAGGTCCAGCAGAGACTGCACTTCCTGAGGGTGCTCAGGAAGAATAACATCACTCGGAGACTGCTGCTGTCCTTTTATCGGTGCTCCATTGAGAGCATACTAACATACTGTGTATGCGTGTGGTACACCAGCTGCACAGCGGCTCGAAGGAAAGCGCTCCAGAGGGCCATTGACAACGCCCAGAGGATTGTCGGCTGCCCTCTCCTTACCTTGGAGGACTTACACAGTTCCCGCTGCATCAAAAAATCCCAGAGTATCATAAAGGACATTTCCCACCCCGGACACTCCCTGTTTGAACTGTTGCCGTCAGGCAGACGGTACAGATCTACAAGGACAAGGACGAACAGAATAAAAAAACAGTTTTCACCCCACTGCTATAAAAGCACTGAATGTAGCCGCCAAGGAACGCAGGGGCGAGACATACTAAGGGACTGTGGTACACTGTGAAATCGACAGAAGGATGGAGGGTTGGGTGTTTATGCGTGCTATTTTCGTGATATTTATTTTAGTTGTTTATCTTTTAATATTTTATCTTGTATGTATCGTTAGCTTTTAGAAATGTTTGAATGGTGCACTGACTGGCTGACATTTTTCAATTTTGTTGTACATGGTTCATGTTACAATGACAATAAAGAAACTATTCTATTCCTGTCTGCCAACCAATTTTCTATCCATGTCAACACCCTACCACCATTACCATGTACTCTAATTTTAATCACCAGTCTCCCGTGCGGGACCTTATCAAAGGCTTTCTGAAAATCTAGATACACTACATCCACTGGCTCCCCTCATCCATTTTACTTGTCACATCCTCAAAAAATTCCAGAAGATAAGTCAAACATGATTTCCCTTTCATAAATCCATGTTGACTTGGACTAATCCTTTTACTGCTATCCAAATGCCCCATTATTACCTCTTTAATAATTGACTCCAGCATCTTTCCCACCACTGAAGTCAGGCAAACTACGTCTGTAATTCCCCGTTTTCTCTCTCGCTCCTTTCTTGATAAGTGGGATAACATTAGTTATCCTCCAATCCACAGGAATTGATCCTGAATCTATTGAACATTAGAAAATGATCACCAATGCGTCCACTATTTCCAGAGCCACCCCCCTGAGGACCCTGAGATGCAGACCATCCGGCCCAGGGGATTTATCATCCTTCAGTCCCATTAGCCTACCCAATACTATTTCTCGCCTAATGCAAAATTATTTCAGTTCCTCTCCCGCCTTAGATCCTCTGTCCTCCAGTACATCTGGGAGATTGTTTGTGTCTTCCTTAGTGAAGACAGATCCGAAGTCCCTGTTCAAGTCTTCTGCCATTTCCTTGTTACCCATAATAATTTCACCCGTGTCTGCCTTCAAGGGACCCACATTTTACTTTGCTACTCTTTTTCCCTTGACATATCTAAAGAAGCTTTTCTTCTTTATATTCCTGGCCAGCTTCCCCTCATACTTCATCTTTTCAGCCAGCATTGCCCATTTTGTTTCCTTCTGTTGTCCTATGAATGTTTCCCAATCTGCTGGCTTCCGGCTACTCTTTGCTGTGTTATACATCTTTTCTTTTAGTTTTATTCTATCCCTAACTTCTCGTCAGCCACGGTTGCCTCCTACTCCCATTAGAATCTTTCTTTTTGGAATGTAATGATCCTGTGTCTTGCCCAGAAATTCCTGCCATTGCTGTTCCACCGTCATTCCTGCTAAGATCCCTTTCCAGTCTACCAGCTGTTCTCTCATGCCTTCATAGTCCCTTTGTTCAACTGCATCACTGCCACTTCTGATTTAACCTTCTCCTTCTCAAATTGCAGATTAAAACTAATCATATTATGATCACCACCTCCAAGCAGTTCCTTTACCTCGAGTTCTCTTATCAAATCTGGTTCATTAGACAACACTAAATCCAGAATTGCCTTTTCTCTGGTCGGCTCCATTACAAGCTGCTCTAAGAAGCGTTACAAGCTCCATTACAAGCTGCGTCCACATTTCTCTGTAATGTCTTGCGGTTGGATGGACCCGTTCCCAAACCATGCTATGAATAAAATACTTTCTATGGCGCATATGTGGACGTTGGTGAGAGTTGTTGGGGAGCTGCCAAGTAGTACGGATTTTCCGTATTTTGTACAGAAATGTGATCAGAATACGGATGTATGGATTTGCTTTGTAAAATACGGATTTTTTTCAATTCAGCTCTACTTCCTGTTTCATCTTGCTGCTTAAATAATGCAAGGATATAAAAAGTCATACTGTAACTCTAAAAATTATAACAGATTAAATCTATTAGTATTTTAAGTTTCAAGATCTAGATGATTATTTTTGTAAGCTTTGATCTGCCTGTCCCGCTCCAGGTTTAAACAGTGCTGTCAGTTTAACACTTGGGAATTTAAACGAACAGCGCTATGGGTTCTAAAAATAGTGCTCCCAGCTGGAGTGCTTTACACATAGTTCTATGGGCTTTACACATAGTGCTATGGCCACAGCGCTATGGATCACAGACTGTTAGGAGAGGGAGAAGGAGGGAGACAGAGAGAGAGTGGGAGGGAGTGAATGAAGGAGGGAAAGAGGGAGGGGGAGGGAGGGAAAGAGAGAGGGAGGGTGAGAGAGAAGGAGGGAGAGAGCAAGGGAGGGAGAGGGAGGCTTCCAAAATGGCTTCTACATCATCTGGCGCTAAAAGCAGGAAGCAGTAAACAAAGAGATGGCAATGAATGCACGGTCAAGTAAGATGCGTAGAAGACATGTCAATTGGTAGCAAAGTTATGCATTCTTGTACTAACATGGGTATGACTGCACATTGAAAAAAACATTTTTTTTGGCAAAATGGCACCACGTAAAAATACTGATTTCCTCAGCAAAATACTGATTTTCAAGTACTAGAATAATTAAATGCTCTGACAAAAATTGGCAGCTCTGGATATGCCGAAATGCTTAAGCCTTTTTCGGTGTTGGTGTGCTTTCTTGGCCATTGCTTCGATATTGCTAGTCCAGGACAAGTTGCTGGTGATATTTACTCACAGGAATTTGAAGCTTTCACCATCTCAATCATGTGTAAAATATAGCTGCCTTGTGTTAGTGACGATTTATATATTTTAATGGGGTGAAGATTGAATTATCTGATTGTGATTTCTATTAGCCAATTCTTATAGATTTGTAGTCTAGAAACCAGGCTTTTTCATCAGCAGATTGAGTTAGGTGCTTATGTCCCAGATGAAGTTGAACATATTTAACTTTACTTGCAACATGTATATGTTAGACTCCTCAACTACTTGTGATAGTGAGTTGTCTGGACGGAGTTGTCGTCCTAATTACTTATTGGATTGAATACTGTCCAGTTTGAACCCACCCTGTGGGTCTTGACTTTGTGGGGCCTTCACGCCCACATTGGTTTTGCATACAGCTTGTCAGCAGCCACACGAGGAGGTCCAGCCACGAGAGCTCAATAACAATTCCAAGATCAAACGCACTAATTGGCCTTATCTGCACACTGATTATGATAGGTAAGAATGTAGGTAAAAAAGGCTTCCGGAATAAACGTGACACAGGGTGTCTGGCTCAGCTAAACAACGTTTGTGCTTTGCTTTCTGTCGTGGGATTCAATAGATCCAACAACTTCATTGGAAGCATCACGCCTACATTTCACCTATCATCTCTTTTGTAATCAAACATTTCAATCTGTTAACAGTCTTTTGAGTTGCCAGAGGTATTGAAGTTATAGTTGAATAACATTTTTGCATCAGTCTTTACAGTGGAAGACATCAGTAATGTGCCTGAAATTCAAGAGAGTCAGGGGTTGGAAGTTAGTGGAGTGGCTATTACTAGGGCGAAGGTCCTTGGGAAGCTGAAAGGACTGAAGGCAGATAAGTCACCTGGACCAGACGGACTGCACCCTAGGGTTCTGAAAGAGGTGGCTTTAGAAATTGTGGAAGCATTGACAATGATATTTCAAGAATCACTAGTGACAGGAGAGGTCCCAGATGATTGGAAAATTGCCAATATTACCCCGCTGCACAAGAAGGGAGCAAATCGGAATAGTGGGAACTATAGGCCGGTTAGTCTGACTTCAGTGGTTAGAAATAATTTAGAGTCCATTATAAAGGATGAGGTTATGGAGTACTTAAAAAAAGTTCATGATAAAATAGGCCAAAGTCAGCACAGCTTTGTGAAGAGGAGGTCTTGCTTGACAAATTAGCTGGATTTCTTTGAAGAAGTAAATTGCAGGACAGACAGAGGAGAGTCAGTAAATGTTGTTTACGATTTTGAGAAAGCCTTTGATAAGGTGCTGCATGTGAGGCTGCTAAGGAAGATGAGAGCCCATGATATCAAAGGGCAGATATTAACATGGGTAGCAGGTTGGCATAAGACAAAGAGTGGCAATAAAGAGGGCTGTTTCTGGTTGGCTGCTAGTGATTAGCGGAGTTCTGCAGGGGTCAGTGCTGGGGCCGCTATTCTTCACATTGTATATTAATGATTTGGACGAGGGGATTGAAGGCTTTGTGGCCAAGTTTGCGGATGATACAAAAATAAGTGGAAGGGGAGGTAGTGTAGAAAAAGCAGGGACTTTGCCGAAAGACTTGGACAGATTGGGAGAGGGGGCAGAGAAGTGGCAGATGGAATATTGTGTAGCATATTGTGGAGTCATGCATTTTTGTATTAGGAATAAAGGCGTAGACTATTTTCTAAATTAGTTAAGAATAACAAAAATCGGAGGTGCAAAGGAACTTGTGAGTGCTGGTGCAGGATTCCCAAAAAATTAATCTGTAAGTCGAATCAGTAGTAAAGAACGCAAACTCAATGCTAGCGTTTATTTCAAGAGGGCTTGTATACAATAACAGGGATGTAATGCTGAGGCTCTATAAGGCGCTGATAAGGCCCCATTTGGAATCTTGTGAGCAATTTTAGGCACCATATCTGAGGAAGGATATGCTGGCTCTGGCGAGGGTCCAGAGGAGGTTTATATGAATGATTCCAGGAATTAGTAGGCTACCCTATGATGAGTGTTTGAGGGCACTGGACCTATACTCGCTGGAGTTTAGAAGAATGAAGGGGGACCTCATTGAAACATACGGAATAGTAAAAGGCTTGGATAGAGTGGATGTGGAGATGATGCTTCCACTAGTGGAAGAGCCTAGGACTAGAGGTCATAGCCTCTGAATTAAAGGATGTTCTTTTAGGAAGGTGATGAGGAGAAATTTCTTTAGTCAGTTGGTGTTGAATCTGTGGAATTCTTTGCCACAGAAGGCTGTGGAGGCCAGGTTAGTGGATGCTTTTAAGACAGTGATAGATAAATTGCTGATTAGTGCAAGTGTCAGAGGTTATGGGGAGAAGGCAAGAGCATGGAGTTAAGAGGGAGAGATAGTTCAGCCATGATTGAATGGCAGAGTAGACTTGATGGGCTGAATGGCCTAATTCTACTCCTATCATTTATGACCTTATTGGGAGTGGGGGTAAAATTGTCATTGTTTTCTGATAGTGTATCAACTTTTTTCAGTAAAATAGCTAACTTTGTTTTGCATCCTTGATACCCTCTTTTATTGTATTAAGGCCAAGCTTAATCAGTGTTGTTTGAGATCCATTTGAGGTGGGCATTGTTTCATAGTCTGCACTCCACATGCCTTTATCCTCTGAGAAAAAGAGCATGACTTTGGAGTTCAACACTTTGAAGTGTACCATTGCACACTTATCAATATGAAATTTGTTTGCCAGTTATGTGCACTCATTAAATTAATTAATGTTTGTGGGCTGATACCTATGGTGAATTTTAATGAAGTGAGTACATTGAAACAACTCGGCAAGTCAGAAGAACTTTTTGGGGAGAGAAACCATTAATGTTCAATGACATATCATCAGAAATCTAAAAGAAAAAAAAATTAGCATGCTTAAAAATAAATAAATTCCAACAAACAAGCATGATAGTTGTTGAAGAAAGTGACTGGTAGTTTTAATACTTGAACTTTGTTTATCTCACTTGGTGCTATTTTATTCTGGTTTTGGGGATTTGTAAAGAAAGATCAATAGTCTTCGGTTGTCAAGGTTATATCACCTGATGTGCAAAAACATATGGTTAATAATTTTATGTTTTAATCCATTAATTGAAGTTTAAGGAATATCAGAATATTCTCAGACTGTTCTCATCGGTACTCGTAACGCCACTGATGAAAAGTGGTGCAACTTACTGAAAAGCGGAGGAACCATTCTCAGTTGACTTTTCACCTTGATCAGTTTTCCTCTTACTGCTAGAAATGGGTAAAGTTACTGCTGAAGTAACTTTTAAGAAAAACAAGTTTAACCTCTACAAAATATATCTGCTCATAAATAAATATGTTAGCAATCCATAACACTTACAAATGTCAAGGCAGCATGAATGCCAGATGGCTGTTGAGCAAGATTTCAATTTGGCTACCGTGATCATTCAAATAATTTTGAGGAACCAGATAAAGATAACAGCACCAACTGAAATGGTGGTCTTTTTCGAATGTCAACTCAGTCAAGGAAGGATTAGTTTATTGGAGAAGGTGGAGCACAGGTTTTACATTTGCTAGAAGTTTAAACGCACCATTTTAAAAAATAACTCGCGATCAGTTTGGCCAGAAGTAACTTTACCCATTTCTAGCAGTAAGAGGAAAACTTGTCAACAGGAAAGGTCAACTGAGAATGATTCCTCTGTTTTTCAGTAAGTTGCACCACTTATCATCAGTGATTTTACGAATATCGATCAGAAGGTTTAGATTTTGCTGCTGCCTCCTCACTGATGACGGCCGCTCCCCACCTCCAGTTTAAATTCCATTTGGAATATTTTGGAGGACCAAGAAACCAAGAACCAAGCACAGCCTGAGAATATTCTGATGCACATGAAAACTGCCTTGGTCTCATCTTCTGTGTAAATGGGATGGGACTTTTTGGGGAAAAAAATGCTTTCATGTGCATTAACCCTTTGAGAAGAAGAGCCTGCCATTCTTGCTGAGGATTAATGTTTCAGGAGGCCGAGTGCAGAAATCCATGCTTGTCTACCATACAGAAATCTAAGTGATGAATGGATTTTCTAGAGAGCAACTGACTGTAATCTGGAAATTAAACCAGAGGACTTGGGTAACAATGACCACTTTACACCAGTGGTTTATTTTATATTTTTGCCCAATGGCGAAGCATTACAATGAGGAAAATAACCTTGCAAGTATTGCTAATGATTAACCACAGTCTATGACACCCACAAATACTTCCTAGCTCTCTATTGCTAGCTGGCGTAGTTTTTACTAAACACAACATACCTTGTCACTGTTCCAACTCCATCCTTAAGTTTGCCGATGACACCTCTGTTGTTGGATGAATTTTGGGTGATGAGTCAGAGTATAAAAGGAAGATTGTGCGTCTGATTGGTGTCAGAACAGCAACTTTGCTATCAACATCGGTATGGTCAAGGTACTGATTGTTAACTTTAGAAGAGGAAGGCTGAGGATCCATGGACTTGTTTTCATCGTTGCAGTCAAAAACTTCAAGTTCCTGTACATTTCTGCAGATTTGTCCTGGGCCCATCACATTGATGCAATCGTAAAAGAAAGCTCATCAATGCCTCGACATCCTCAGAAGATTGAGGAGATTCGGTATGTCCACGAATACTCTTTTAAACGTCTACAGATGTATGATAGAGAGCATATTGACAGGTTTCATTACTGCCTAGTTCAGCAAATTAAAGCCCAGGATCAAAGAACAATGCCTGGTCCATCACAGGTACTGAACCTTCCACTATTAAAAGAATCTAAAGGAGACAACCGGTGGTGCAGATAAGCAGTCAATAAGGGAATTCAAGAGGTCACACCACACCATGTTGGCCATCGATAACATCTGCACATTGTGGGTGGAATGGTGTTTGGCAGAAGTTATTGCCAGAGGTATGCAGCAATGTTGAGAAAGGAGACCAGGTGATTATCAGAATATCACCCAAACGAGACTGGAAGAAATTGGCACAGATCATTTGGCAGACATAGGTACAACCACACGAATGAAAACCTCCCTGCAAGATTTGGAAGAATGTCATATTCATATGGACGACACTGAAACGGTGGACATTCCAATTAACAGAAGCCTTGCCACATTTTGATGAAAGGCATTCCAAAGGTTGAGGAGGGAATGGAACTGAGAATGACAGATTGGCTCGCTAACTGGGTATGATGTTATCTCCTGCCACGGGGAAAGCTCTGTGAGAAAAAGCAGACAAGGTGGTTAACCCTGAATCTCTTCAAAAATGATGTATTGTAACCTGGTCCATCTTGATAGGATGAACACAGCCCCTCTCATCCATATCCACCTTATCTCTGGCTTTTATTGCTCTGTATTCATGAGTTTATTGGAGTCATTTTGTACTTTGTGCTTAACCTCCTCTGATGTACACATTTTAAATAATATTGTATGTTTATTCTCAACAAAGGCCTTACCTGTAACTTATAGGCAAATTTTAAATCTACCAATAGCACATCTAAATATATGTATGGTACAATGGCCTATTGTTGATTTAAATAGTCAAGAGCATGTCCTAATTACTAATTGAGGTAAAAGTGTACTGTAATTGGAATTCTTAATCTGCACCTGAGTAATAGCTTCACTACATCTCATTCGGTGCTTAGTGAATGTTTTTTTTGATAATTATGTCACCGATTACTTTTTATGATGAATGTTTGGAACTTAACTTATAATCTACCTGGATGTGTCACAGCCACTTCTTGAGATGATCTTCCATGTAAGGAATAAAATTGTCTTTCATTGGGGTAAACCCCTCCTTGGGTCACCTCAAACCTGGGCAACATTTTTTGGATTAATTACTTTATAAGTAACAAACAATTAGTCGAAGATCATGCCACCCCATTGATTTCAACAATGACTTCAATAATAGATTTGGTTGATTAGAGGTACCATCTCTCAATAATTGCACGTGCATTGTGTTGGGCACAATAAAGCTAGTAACAAATGTGGCTTTTGTCTCCAGAAATGAAAACTGCAGCAAGCAGCCAGATTTGTTTCTGATTGTTTAAACACCAAGTGCTGAGTCAATCCATTTAGTTCAAGCTTCTAAATGTACACACGTTGTATTAAAGTAGAGGAGGAAATGAAATGAGCGGTCTTCAAAAATAAAAACACATGGTATTTTCAAACATTTCTGGCTGTGGTGCTAATGGCTTAGTATTCTGACCACCAGATGTTGCAGCCTATTCATTGTACAAGTCTTGACCAAGGTTGGCTTGGATTTCTTCCTGAATTGTGCAGTGATCCTTTCATTCAAATTATCCTCTTGGGTACTCCCTGCTGGAATAGAACAAACACACGGAAAATAATGATTAATTTCCTTTGATTTAGCATCATGGAACCGTAGATCAATGGCTTGTGTTCCCCTTTTTAATCAATATTCTAAGCGAGTTAGTTATCTTAAAATTAAATTTTCATGGGACACCTTTTGTTCATTGTGTGCCTTTTTCTTCCAGATTCCCAACGCTCTCACCTGAGCTCTTTCACCATGAAGTTAAAAGACAAATTTCATTCACCAAAAATAAAACGGACACCATCAAAAAAGGGAAAACCAGTGGAAACAACAGTTAAGACCACTACAGAAAAGCCTCCAAACAAGGTCAGTTTCCCATTTTATACATTTTGCAGATGACAGAAGATTCTGCCTACTTAAAAATGTAACATCAAGCAACAGGGTAGGCTTGTTAATGGCGAGAACCTCGCATTCTGTTAGCACAATCCAAGGTTATCAAATTTGCTTTTTCAGAAATTGTACTTTCAAGCGTATTCTAAATTTAGTCTCATTTATTTGGTGCTAATTTATTTTACATCTAATTCAGGCTTTGCTGCTGAGACTGCCATTTCATTTGGTCAGCAGCAAGGCATTTCCTGTTGCTGATAGACCTGACTGCTACATTCATTGTCTTTGCCAGATTTAGTTTTTTTTAATGCAAGCGTGTGATTATTGTGCCAGAACCTATGTGAGGTTCAGCTAAGATAACAAGGAAATTAACAAATTGGTCCAGTGATTGGAGAATGTGTTTCTCTTGATTGTAATTTGAAAACTTGTAAATAATTTAAATCCTAGTACTGACAGCTGTTGAGCAGACTATTGCAGCGCTATCCCGCCCTATGGTAGTTCAGAAAGTCGCCAATGGGGAATTCACAAATTATTACCAAAAAAATTAAAGATACAAAATAAAAGTTTGCTTCTATGGAATTTAAAAAACCACACAATGTGTACAGAGAAGTGAGCAAGCTTACCAAGGACAGATCGTCGGCAACTGGTTCATACCAGGAGGCCACTTAAAGGATTTGCTTTTGAAACTGACAAGGCAATCTCATCTGCTAATATACGTACAATGATGCTTCTTCAAACAATGTAACATCTATATCTAATTGATTAAAACTATTCTCTTTTCTTGTCTGCCTACAATACAATCAGAATTCCCTTTTCTAGATTTTGCACATTACTGTTCCTTAGGAATATATCTCCTTTATAGCATGGATTCAATGGCTGAAAGAAAGAACACATTAGAGAAAATGGCAAACTGGATGGCTTTCTAGAATGCAGCCGCTGCATAACATAGTACACTGAATGAGTAAGAAAGTACTTTTGAGTGCTGAAGGCTCATGGAGGTGCAGAAAAAGAATATTTAGTGCTATACCAATAAGTGCAAATACAAGTTCTTCAACCAAAAGAAATTACCAAACAAAAAGATCCTGGTCAGGACTTGAAAAAATGTTGTCTTCAGTGAGTCAACATGTTGCTGTGATACCAGTCAAAGTGGTTTCCCTCTCAAAGGTTCAGTGCCAATTGGTTTTCAGGTTTCCTTCAATTAATGTCTGCGATGTTGCAGTAGCAAAATTTTCAATCTGAAACAATTTGCAATTGGGTGCCACTTTTATATTTCAAGTTGTTGATGGATGTGTCTGTTTATTATCCACTTGGACTTTACTAGAGTTAAATCAGCAAAGCAACTATATTTCCCTAAAAGTATATGAATCCAGTTAAATTGTTGTATATTGAAATGTTAGTTAAATACAAATGGGTTCTGCTACCTTTTCATGCACAGCACCAGCTGTTTCTGAATCTCATTTTCTTTTCAATTTATTTTTTAGACTTTAAACCGGCTGGAGGAGCAAGAGAAGGAAGTGGTTAGTGCACTGCGTTATTTCAAAACCATTGTGGATAAAATGGTAATTGACAAAAAGGTGTTGGAGATGTTGCCAGGATCAGCCAGCAAAGTGCTTGAAGCCATCTTGCCATTAGTACAAGTGGACCCACGCATTCAACAGAGGTAAATAAGTAACATGGCTTCAAGCATTGATGTTCAAGGGGTGCTATGACAAATTGGTGCTCTACAAGGCAGTTCAAATGGGATGAAATTGTGTCACCATTTTCATTGTAAATTCCTATGTTCAACTTTATAATGCAATTCTTTAACTTGACTTTCATAATTACAACATCCAATAAGTAGTTAAGCAATGGTATGATCACTCGGTTAATATCTCAATGGTATTGTGAAGTGATTGTGCTTCTGCTATTTAAAAAATAAATAAAAACATTATATTCAACTAAAGACCAATGTATAATTAGTCAGCAAATTATACACTTATTCCACTATAATCGTAGGTTGCTCCAAATCCATTTCATCTGAAGACCATAGCTATTGTCCAGTGTTATTTCTCCTTTGCATTGTACCATCTTCTCTCCTGTTGAGAAGAAAATGAAATATAAAATATTCCTATTTTGCTATTATTACCTATTAATCTTATTGAAACATCAACAATGCCTGACTTGTTACTCCAGTACTTTGTGTTTTGCTAATAATTTAACATCTTCATTTGGGTGGTGTGGGACGTTAAACTGTTGATCACATAGTATATATTTAAGTCATTGGAATTGGGTCAGAAGGAGTGGGGGTTGGGTCAGTCGAATTGTCAAATAAAAACATGAGAGATTATGGAACAAGACTGGTAAATTTAATGGTGCAATGCGGCCGTGATCTTAATGATTGTGGTTGAACAATCCAAAGTGTTGAAGAGCCTACTTATGTTCCTCTGGCACTTTAAACCAGTTGGTCTTTGGAAGACATTATAATTTATACTTTTATAGCTTTAACAACTAAATACTTCCACATTTTAAATTAACCCACTTCCCTGATTCTGAACAGAACTAAGAACTTCCACTACAAAATCTAATTTGAGGGGCATTTATTTTCTGGATGACTAGGTGCAAGTAGATACACTTTAGAGTATTATAGTGTTGGATGAGGAAAATTGCAAATGGTTCAGAACTGCTGCAGGTATAACTTTTGTCTATGATTTCCTTTACAGTGGAAAATGATGTTTATCACATAGCAGTTTCATGTGAACTGTAGTTATAGGAACAAGAAGAGGCCAAATGATCCTTGCCACACCATTCAATAAGGTGACGGCTGATCTGATGTTGGCCATGACTCCCCTTTCTTGACTTTTCCTTAAGTCTTGATAGCCTTCTCCAACCCCAAATAATCTAAAAAGCATTACCCCATTGAGTACTTCCAGGAACACTATTGCCATACTTCATTATGGTCGTGAATTACAATGATTGACAAACCACAGGACGAATTCTGCCTGATCTATCTAATGGGTGACCATACATTCTGAAACCATGCCTCCCAATTGTTGATTCTTCCATGAAAAGAAACATTCTCGGTCCTGTCAAAACCCCATGGAATTTTGTTTCTCATTTCTCTGTGAACTGTGAGTTTTGGCCCAACCTGTTCTCAATGACAATCGCCACGCATCAACTTTGTAAACTAGCCCCGAACTGCCTTCCATGTGAGTATGTGTATCCACAGGCTTGCTTTGTGTCTCCTCACATGCAGCATTTTGTAGTTACTGCTTCATTTGAACAATATTTTGCTTTTCTATTTCTCCTGTGAGTGGGCTGCACACTTCCATCTGCCACATATTTGCCCAGCCATTAAGCACATCTATGTTGCTTACAAACGCTGTGTATTCTTAACTTAACTTTGTATTGTCAGCAAATTTGCCTATGATGCACTTAGTCCCTTCACCTGTCATTAATGTAGTTTATAAACAGATGAAGCTTGAGTACTAATCCCTGTGATGTATCCTAGAGGGCAAGATGATGGTGTGTATTTGAGACTAAGGGGCAGTAACAAACATGGTATCCAGAATTGGAGAGGTCTTTACCTGTTGTGCCACCTGGTATCTGTTTGTCTCTTATACCATTCTGTAGATTTTCTTGCAATTTACTGCCATCTTCTTCACCGTTTTAGACTTCCATATCACCTACAACTTTCTACAAATCATGCTCCCCAAATCTAAGGCATTAGATAATTGTAAACGTACTTAAATCCGATCACTGAATTTCCAATCAGTCTAGAGACCAATTCACCACAGCTCACATCTAAAAGCCGAGTCTCACGTTGCGAGTTGACACAAGAGGTACCCCGAGTGAAAGACTCGTGGTTGTGTACGAGATTACAAGTGTATGATCAAGAGTTTAACCGAGTTCCCACGGGTATGACAAGTTTGCCGTTTACTTGTCATTTCTGCGATGTTCCAAGTTCATCTCCCGAATTACTCTTGAGCCAATCCTGATTGAAGGTTTGTTTTAATAAGCAACAGTGTTATGTTTTAATAAGCAACAGTGTTAAAGAAGACCTCTCCATCCTGTGGCTTTGTTTTAAAGATAGAATTCAGCGCGGCCACATCTATTGATGTGACCTACAAAGGGAAAATGCGCAGCATCCAGTGCCAGAGCAGTTATACTTATGATTTGTTTGAAACACACAGGTTTGATATGTTTTAATTGAATTTACTGCCATGTCTGCACACTGCGGAGAGACGGGAGATTAAATCTTTGAATGCGGACGGATGTGAACATCAGATTGTTGTGAGATGGAGCTCAGGGTTCGCCTCCTGAGCTTTGGTGCCCAGGCGTGAGTTGAGGTGGAGAGGGGTGGGTCATTAATCTGCCTGGGGTGACATGGCTCTTGGGTTAGGCTGGGATCATTCTCTACGGGATGATCTTAGTGTGGGAGACAAGTGTAGGCGAAGTGTACGGACTGTGTGGGCAGACACTTTGGAAATGATTGCCCACCAGTCTCAAAAGCCGCTGTGTCTCCCTATCCCTGGGATAGCAGGGGGCAATCAAACAGCACAATACCCCCCCTCCCCCTCCACGCCAACACGAAGGGCAGCGATTCCAAGGCTTTAGCCTCAGGAACAGGGGGCAGGCAACAATCACATGCCATAACGCGAGAGAGATCATGCACTGTTGTAGGTCTCCTTTGCACGCCGGTGTTTCTGTCTTTCTCCACTCATTGTTGGCCCTATCTGTCACCACCCCCACCTACACCCCTCTGCTTCCCGGCCATGTGTGTGACCCCTTCCCTCCCCTCTCCAGCTCCCGGCCCATTGCACCAGCGTGGGGGCTTTGCACTGTCTTCACGTCGGTGATGCCAGCAGGTCAGTGCCAGTCGTCCTGGGGCAGTCGCTCCCTTCAGTTTCCCAGGGGTTGGGACGGGGCTGGAGTTGGGAGGGAAAGGGGGGGGGGGGTTAGGTGAGCAGGATGGGCCGCTATGGCGACAAGTGGCAGTTCGCCCACAGCCCATCGGGGAGCAGGTTCCTCTGGAGTTGGAGCGGGGCTGGACTGGAGTTGCTGCTGGCTGTGGGTCTCTAGGTTCTCCGTGCTTGCAGTGGGCCTGGGGGTCGGTGTCCCGTTGGTCCTGATGTCTCCGGCCACTCCCCTGGACAGGAGCTGAAACAGGGAACTGTACCGCCCTTGCCCCCTCCCCTGCAACTGCGAACGACCCCACTCTCCTGGGAACTGTCCCTCGCATTCTAGTCCCATCCCGACCCCCTGGGAACCTGAAGGGAGAGACTGCCCTGGGGCGACTGGCACTGACCTGCTGGCATCGCTGACGTGAAGACAGTGCAAGGCCCCCGCGCCGGTGCAATGGGCGGGGAGCTGGAGATGGGAGGGAAGGGGTCACACACATGGCCGGGAAGCAGAGGGGTGTAGGTGGGGGTGGTGACAGATAGGGCCAACAATGAGTGGAGAAAGACAGAAACACCGACGTGCAAAGGAGACCTACAACAGTGCATGATCTCTCTCGCGTTATGGCAGGTGATTGTCGCTGGGAAACTGAAGGGAGCGACAATCTGCTGCTGCCTGCCCGCTGAGTTAAAGAGTTCCCACGGTAGACTCACGATACACTAAGGTAAACGCACGGGCCACTACGTTCTTACAACGAGTTAAAATGTTTCAATTCTTAACCACAAGAGTAAAATTGACTCGTGGAAAATTTTAAACGTGTTTGATTTTTTGCAAGAGTTGACAAGTTTCACGAGTAGCTGCCGTTAGTGCCACGAGTCTCTAAGTTGCGTCTACGAGTTACGTACGTTAATCGTACGTTATTACCACGAGTTTTAACACGGGGTACCTCTTTTGTCAACTCGCAATGTGGGACTCGGCTACAAGGCAATTTTGTATCAAGTTAGCAATGATACTATGTGTCCCGTTGGATCTGGTTTTGTTAATAAGTCTAAATTCATATTTCTCAAAAAGCATTTTCAAATCTCCATATTTAGTTATAGATATAGTCTGTCTGTGTGTCTGCGAAGTCATGCCCTGAATTACAACAAAACAGTACACAATAGCGCTACAGTTTTTGGGAGTATTCTACAGTCTGCCAACTGATGGGAAAGATCAAATTTACCAGGAAATTGCAAAGATGTGTCAATGGAATCCTTTGGCCCATTCGGCCAACCAACCATCATCCATACACTAATATTATCCAACACACTGGGTACACTTTACAGATGACAATTAACCTACGAATCTGCATGTTCTTGGAATTTGGGAGGAAACAAGAGCACCTGGAGAATATCCTTGCGGCCACAGGGAGAACATACAAATTCCGTTCAGACAGCATGTAGTCGGGATCAAACCCGGGTCTGGCGTTGTAAAGCAGCAGCTCTACCACTGTGCCATTGTGCTGAGTTCTTCAAACATCCTGTTTGTTGATGCAAAATCCACCATCTGTAGTCTCTTTTGCCTTCATCCTTTAACCACCTCCAAATGAGAGTAAATCATTAACAACATAACCCTCCCATCCATGCCCTCCAAGGAGAATACGATGCAGAGTACATGGTGGGGAGCTCATTCACGATCTCTAGCTCTATGCATAAATTCCCTCCTTTGTCCTTGAATGGACTTATTGTTTCTCTGGCTACCTTCTTCCTTCTAATATACATACCAAATGCCTTGGGGTTTTTCTTACTTGGCATTGCCAAAAACATATAAAGGCCATTTTTGCCGAGCTAATTTCTTGTTTAAGCTCTCTCCTGGTTCCTCAAGGACATGGTCTGATTTCAACTTACAATTTCAATCCTACATATGCATAATTTTTATTTTTGCCTAAACTTACATTATCCAAGGTTCCTAAAATTGGCCGTCCGTATCTTACAATTGGCCATCTTTATATTTTGGCCTTTCCAGTTCTGACTTGATCACATCCTAAAATCAGCCTGCAGGATTTTTTGTTATTGGTACAGATATGGATGAGGACTTTAGCTGTTCCTTCAGTTTCACTAAAATATTCTGCAGCTGCTATTCTAATCCCTGGCACCAAGGAATCAACATATCATCCTGGAATAGAGTCTGCTACCTAAAATATCTGTAAGGCTTTGTAGCTATTGCTTCCTTCATCATTCTCCTTCCTGCAGTGTGCTATCATCTTAGTTCTAGTTGCATTCCAGGAGATTTTCTACCCCAACAGTATTCCAGAACAGCATTTCAGTTAAAAAGGAAGACACCCTTGGATCCTGACCTATGTGCTTTTTCTTGTTTTGTCCATCTCTTTGCTTGTGTTCTAGAGTTGTGGATGACCCACCTTTGCAATACACTAAACCTTGTTTTAATGGACCACTCTAATGGATCTGCTGATGCCACCCCCAGCTCACACAGTCTTCCCGACCGTTTAAAGCCCCAGCTTTTGCCCCCACCCCAACTCGCAACATGCACCAATGAGCCCATCCACCACACGGTCTGGTGACATGGCTGTTGTAGCGGCTCACATAGTAGCCCTTGCGGACAACGAGCCGACGGCACCGGCAGGTAGTACGCGCTCGGTCACTATGGGGCACCCCACTCCTCTCATCTTCTGCTGCTTCTTGTTGGCTCCCCGACATAGGAGTAACTCAGCAGACTGAATCTGTCTGAAGTCCCTTTTCTCCAGCGATGCTGCCTGACCCACTGAGTTACTCCAGCATTTTGTGCCTCATTTGTGCATTAACCATCATCTGCAGTTTTTGTTTCGACTACAAACAATGATAATGCCTTACTCAATTATAATGGCCAATCGGCAATAACAGAAACCATTTGCTCTCTCCACACCCCCCCCTCCCATGGTATGTTATAATGGGAGTTTACTGTTCTCCAGCTTCAAAAACTTCAGCCTTATGGAGAGACTACAGTGATATCAGTGACTGAGGAATCTTCCTGCAGCTGTGGCTGTCCAGGACAGAAATGTATCCTGGAGTTGCCACAGAGCTGAGGATGTTTACTTCATGGGTCAGGGCATGATACCTCTAGTTATTAAATTAACTCATGGGTGACGGTGAGAAAGGGAAAGAAACATGGAATGCAAAGGTCCCCTGGTGTTGTACCTCTTGTGAACAGGTTCACCCACTTAGAAGCTGTCGGGACAGACAACGTTAACGCACTGAGTGGCGCACTGGCTTGCGAAGCAAAAAGTGCTGTTGAGCCAAAACCAAAAAGGTCGACGTCGGGCAATGGCGTGGTAGTTGGAGACTCCATTGTGAGAGGTACGGACACGGGTTTCTGCGGCAAAAGACTGGATTCGAGGATGGTGTGCTGCCTCCCTGGTGCCAGGATCCAGGATGACACGGACAGAGTGCAGAAAATCCTCAAGGGCGAAGGTGAACAGCCGGAAGTGGTAGTGCATGTTGGCACAAACTATGTCGGAAAGAAGGGGATGAATATTCTGAAGAGTGACTTTAGAGAGCTCGGAAAAGTGCTGAAAGGCAGGACCTCCAGGGTGGTTATCTCCAATTTTCTTCCAGCTCCTCGTGCTGGCGAGAGCAGGAACAGGGAGATACAGGACCTGAATGTGTGGCTTAGGAACTGGTGCAGGGGGCTGGGATTTAGATTCTTAGACCACTGGGATCTGTTTTGGAGTAAGGGAAAAGGGACGGATTGCACCTTAACAGGTGGGGGACCGGCATTCTGGTAGGCAGGTTTGCCACTGCTACACAGGTGGTTTTAAACTAAATAAGGGGGGAGGAAGTGGGGGGGGGGGTGGAGGTGTCAAATGGGATAGTCAAGGACGGAGTTAAAGGGCAAGGGAGTAAAGGGTTAGTTAATGACCCCAGAATTAACAGGAAAGAAATCTCACAAAGGGATCGGAGAGTATGGCCAAATGTAAAAGGGATCGATGTGAAAGATGAGATGCGGAAGGAATTAAAAATATTGTATATGAATGCATGAAGTATAAGAAGTAAATTAGATGAGCTTGAAGGCTCAGTTAGAGGTTGGTAGATATGACATTGTGGGGATTACTGAGACGTGGCTGCAGGAGGATCGGGCATGGGAACTTAATATTCAGGGTTATACATCCTATAGAAAGGACAGGCAGGTGGGCAGAGGAGGGGGGGTAGCTCTGCTGGTGAGGGATGGAATTCAGACCCTTGCGAGGGAAGACATAGGGACTGACGAGGTAGAGTCACTGGATTGAGTTGAGGAATTGCAAAGGCAAGAAGGCACTAATTGGTGTTATCTACAGACCCCCAAATAGTAGCCCAGATGTAGGGTGTAAGTTGCAGCAGGAGTTAAAACTGGCATGTAAAAAGGTAATGCCACTGTGATGATCGGGGATTTCAATATGCAGATAGACTGGGAAAATCAGGTTGGTTCAGGACCCCAAGAATGCCTCCGGGATGGATTTTTTAATTATTTTTTTATTTTATTTTTATTAGAAGCAATGTACAGTCGTATAAACCATGGTATATAACATAATACATTTTGTGTACAACTTCTTGTTTTAAATTTAACAATATAATAATAATAATAGACACAAGAAAAGAAGAAAGAAGGAGATTAAGAAACGTAGTGATGTGTAGGCCCCAAAAGTTAACAATTAGTAATTTGTAGATAGAGAGAAAGAGCCCATAGAGGTGTAGAAAAAAAGAGAAGACCAGAAAGGAAGAACAAAAAAAAAGAAATATAAAAACAGGGGGAAAAGAAAGGGGGAAAAAAAGGGAAAAGAAAAAACAGAACAGAACACAAAAGAAAAGGGATATCTTTCATATCTTTCCACACCCCACACCTAGTTCTGAAACGGTTAATTACCAGAGCTATGTTGTACCATATTATATGTAATAAATCGATGAAAGGAGACCATATCTTTAAGAATTGTTCTGATTTTCCTCGGGATGGATTCTTAGAGCAGCTTGTAATGGAGCCGACCAGAGAAAAGGCAATTCTGGATTTAGTGTTGTCCAATGAACCAGATTTGATAAGAGAACTAGAGGAAAAGGAACCGCTTGGAGGTAGTGATCATAATATGATTCGTTTTAATCTGCAATTTGAGAAGGAGAAGGTTAAATCGGAAGGGTCAGTGATGCTGTTGAACAAAGTGGACTATGAAGGCATGAGGGAGGAGCTGGTCAAGGTAGACTGGAAAGAGATCCTCGCAGGAATGATGGTGGAACAGCAATGGCAGGAATTTCTGGGTATAATCCGGAAGATGCAGGATCATTTGATGCCAAAAAGGAAGAACATTTCTAAGGGGAGTGGGAGGCAACTGTGGCTGACAAGAGAAGTTAGGAATAGAATAAAACTAAAAGAAAAGATGTATAACATAACAAAGAGTAGCCGGAAGCCAGTGGAGTGGGAAACTTTCATAGAACAACAAAAGGAAACCAAATGGGTAATATGGGCTGAAAAGATGATTTACGAGAGGAAGCTGGCCAGGAATATAAACATGGACAGTAAAAGCCTCTATAGATATGTTAAACAAAAAAGAATAGGAAAGTCCAATGTGGGTCCCTTGAAGGCAGACATGGGGTGAAATTATTATGGGGAGCAAGGAAATGGCAGAAGAGTTGAACAAGTACTTCGGATCTGTCTTCACTAAGGAAGACACAAACAATCTCCCAGAAGTACTGGAGGACAGAGCATCTAAGGGGGTAGAGGAACTGAAATAAATTTTCATTAGTCGAGAAATAGCATTGGGTAGGCTAATGCGACTGAAGGATGATAAATCCCCTGGGCCTATTGGTCAGCATTTGGATAGCAGTAAAAGGATTAGTCCAGGGTAAGCATGGATTTATGAAAGGAAAATCATGCTTGACTAATCTTCGGGAATTTTTTGAGGATGTGACAAGTAAAATGGATGAAGGGGAGCCAGTAGATGTAGTGTATCTAGACTTTCAGAAAGCCTTTGGTTGGCAGACAGGAAGCAAAGACTAGGAGTGAATGGGTCCTTTACAGAATGGCTGGTAGTGGCGAGTGGAGTGTTGCAAGGCTCGGTGTTGGGGCCGCAACTGATTACCATATAAATGATTTGGAAGAGGGAATTAGGAGCAACACTAGCAAGTTTGCAGATGACACAAAGTTGGGTGGCAGTGTGAACTGTGAAGAGGATGTTAAGAGGTTGCAGGGTGACCTGGACAGGTTGAGTGAGTGGGCAGATGCATGGCAGATGCAGTATAATATAGATAAATGTGAGGTTATGCACTTTGGCAGCAAAAACAAGGGGGCAGATTATTATCTCAATGGGGTTAGGTTAGGTAAGGGGGAGGTACAGAGAGACCTGGGTGTCTTTGTACACAAGTCACTGAAAGTTGGCGTACAGGTACAGCAGGCAGTGAAGAAAGCTAATGGAATGCTGGCCTTCATAACAAGAGGATTTCAGTATAGGAGTAAAGAGGTTCTTCTGCAGTTGGATAGGGCTCTGGTAAGACCACATCTGGAGTATTGTGTACAGTTTTGGTCTCCTAATTTGAGGAAGGGCATCCTTGTGATTGAGGCAGTGCAGCGTAGGTTCACGAGATTGATCCCTGGGATGGCGGGACTGTCATTTGAGGAAAGATTGAAAAGACTAGGCTTGTATTCACTGGAGTTTAGAAGGATGAGGGGGATCTTATAGAAACATATTAAATTATAAAAGGACTGGACAAGCTAGATGCAGGAAAAATGTTCCCAATGTTGGGCGAGTCCGGAACCAGGGGCCACAGTCTTAGAATAAAGGGGAGGCCATTTAAGACTGAGGTGAGAAAAAACTTTTTCACCAAGAGAGTTGTGAATTTGTGGAATTCCCTGCCACAGAGGGCAATGGAGGCAAAATCACTGGATGGATTTAAAAGAGTTAGATAGAGGTCTAGGGGCATTGAGGGATATGGGAAGAAGGCAAGCACGGGCTATTGATTGGGGACGATCAGCCACGATCACAATGAATGGCGGTGCTGGCTCGAAGGGCCGAATGGCCTCCTCCTGAACCTATTTTCTATGTTTCTATGTTAACAGCAATAAACGGCTAATATTATTAAATGTATGTTCTCTTTGCCCTGAACAATCTCCCTTAATACCCCGTTCAATTAAATGCTTGTTTACCTTCACCAGAGGCCTGTCTGATATGCTCCTTTTACTCAACTAAGCTTGCAAATCCTACTGCAGTGTGGTGCCTCTGGGTGCAGCTTCCATCAATGCTCTTGGCAACCTTATTGGGCTAAACCAGAGAGAGACTGTATGAATTGAGATTTTTACTCTATTTCTTTGGAAGACTAATCTGTATCACATACAAAATATCACTTGAATTTGAAGTTGCTTCTGCAAAATACTTAAAACTGATGCTGCATGATTAAATTTGTGTCATTTTGTTCTCATTGACCTTGCGCCTTCCATTGCTTGTGACATGTCCTCTCCTGCAGTGAATTCCAAACGGGCAGTAACCTGTTGTTGAAAACTGCACTTTTCCCTTTGCTTCAGTGAATGAGATCATTGTCTTGGTTTTCAAATCCCTCGGCCTTTCTTATGAATCTCTGCCAGCTTGTGTGTTATTGCACAAGTTCTCTACTACACTGCTATCAATCCTCTTGAGTTGAACCCAGAATTGCAGATTCCAATTGGATTCTGTTGGGGGTGAATTGAACTTGTAGCCCAGGCCCAGTTCTTTGCCAAACAAATGTTTTACATTTGGCGAATATTGCTCACTTCTGTCTCCTGTCTTCACATCTCTTCACTTTGTACTTTCTATCTTCATATTTTATTTGTCCCTTTTCTATCTTCTGCCCCAACTTTACTTTTTACATTTTCCTTTCCAGTCTGTAACTGTCCCAAATTCACCAAATCAACCTGCCTCTCAAGCTTTTTTGTTTTAAGAACCTCTTTAAACATCCAGACCAAATTTTCAATATCCTTCTCTGCTGATCGGACGATTCGCTGCAACCTCCAGGTGTCGTGCTTGGTGGCTGAGCCAAACGAGACCTTGATGGAGAAAGTGAGAGCAGACTCTACGATGGCCGTGTAGTATTGGACCATCATTGCCTGTGGCAGATTGTGCTTCCTCAGCTGCCGCAGGAAGTACGTCCTCTGTTGTGCCTTTTTGACTGTGGAGTCGATGGTAGCCCCCCACTTAAGTTCCTTGGAGATGATGGTTATCAGGTTCCTTGGAGATGATGGTCCCCAAAAAGATCCCATGTACAATTTCATGTAAACCAGGGCTGTCTGTCCAGGCCAATATTTATCCTTCAGATGATTTGGACAAGATCTTTTTCTTTTTTTTTTTAACTCATGTGATTACTAATTGTTGAATATTCACTGTTGTAAAATTAGATCAGAAGGGACCTTCGGAAAAGGATGTGAAAGGAGATATCCTTTTTTTAGATTTAAGATGTCTTTATTTGCACTGTTTTCTGGGCTGTAAGATGATATTGGGTTGCTATTTGTACTTTTATACGAGTTTATACATTTATACGAGCAAAAACATTATTTTGTGTTGCTTTGTTCTGCTTGTAATGTCTGTATAAAATCACAATCATTAGTAAATTACACACCGATGATAGCAGTGCCATTAGTTTGGTGATAGCTTTCCATCTTGGTTTAAGAGAGAATTGATTTTGTGCAAATACAAAGACATTTTCCAAACCAGACCTATAGAAAAAACCTGATGAAAACAGCATTCAATATCAACAGCAACACTATCTTTGACCAAGGGTTTCGGCCCGAAACGTTTGCCTATTTCCTTCGCTCCATAGATGCTGCTGCACCCGCTGAGTTTCTCCAGCTTTTTTGTGTAACTATCTTTGACCAACCTGTCCCTTTGTGGAAATGGACAAATGTAGCACATTAATAATGTAAAAAAACATGCTCGGCTGCTATGAGCTTTGAACCCACATATATTGCATTTTTCTTTCTGTTTGTGAGACTATTATTTAAAACATGCAGAGAATTGGATTGTGAAATGTTAAAACAATCTTACACTATTAGAATCAACACTTGAATGTATTCCTGGCTGAGATTCCTCATCAGTAGCTTTTAGTTCCTAGTACATGAAACTTGGCTATGAATGGCTCTCAATTGAGCACTTGGAAGTGGCACAGGGAAATAAAAATGCACATTGTTGCATGTTAAAATCGTGAAAGCCTCTATTGTTGGATCAGTATAAATGAGTTTAGTTCAAGTTTACTTGCCTCAATTGTACTTGATATTACAATTTTTCACAGCTTCACTGCTCAGTTGAATATTTTTTTACGGGACAGTGATCACCATGAACAAATTAGTAGCGCATTTATGGGCTGAAGCAAGTGATTCATTTTGCTAAAGGTTTAGCAATTCAGGGGTTTCTAATTAAAGTTGAATCTAGAAAGGATGGTGATAATTAAGACTGTGAAGTAGTAATTGTTAGTTATTTTTTAAACAATAGTTTAGCTAATAAATGTAGAGTTTATAAATATCATAGAAAATGCAGCTATACAGAGGGTGATTTTAATGTTACCATTTGTTAAATCATAACTCTTAAATTAGTAAGCAGTTTACATGGAAGCAGAGTCTTGGAACAGTAAAGCAACATTGAAGGAGCAAGACACAGGTTTTATATACTTCGGGAAGTGAAGCAATGGCAAAATGAAAATGTTCTCTGGACTGAGCAAGTTCATAATTGTTAAATGATTTTATCTGCAAATGAAAAGCTTTTTTTTTAATTGAATTGTGTGCAAAGAGGACTTTAATAACAGGACTTGGGAAATGTGTAGAGGAATTTAAAAAAATACAAATTCTAACAATTATTAAATAAGCACATGGATCAGTAGCTGACTCGGAATTGACCTTTGTGCAGGGTTTTATGGAGCTGAGGATGTGGGCTGTGCTGGAGTAATTGCGTAAATGAACCCCTCAGTGGATTGATTCACTGAAGTGATGAGTGGTTAGAATTTTCTCTGATTACAACATCCATTTTTAGATAGCTTTAACACTGATCTGCTTCATTCTTTTTTCCATTAAAAGGGTCAATAATTTGATGCTTTTGTGAAGATGTTTAATTTGAATTTCTTCCAAGATGTGTGTGGGTAAAGAGCTTGTGGATTGATAATCTTATGGATGGAAATGTATACCATACCAGTCAAAAAGAGAAGTATTCTGATGTATAATGCTTCATCAGGATGATGTCTGGCTGTATAACACATCAGCAGATGCTACCTGACATGCTACGTTTTTCCAATATTTTCTTTATTGGAACTTCACAGTAATGTAAAAATATTGCTCTTTCTCCTGTTTTTCAGCTCTGCCATCACATCCTGTTTAAATCAGGTATATCAAAGCCTGGCCAATCTGATTCGCTGGTCTGACCGGGTAATGCTAGAAGGTGTAAATCTAGATGAAAAAGAAATGATTAATGCGATGATTAAAGCAGTACTTGATGGAGTGAAGGTATGTACTTTAAATTAACCCCGGCAACTAAACCTTTGGTGTGGGATCCTGCTATCTGTTAAAGTGGAAGTAGACGACTGCCACTATTTGAATCTCCATGCCATCAAAGGACTTCTCCAGAACATTTCTGCACATGCTCCAAATGTGGATTCTGTAAACAGAAACAAACTAAATGTTGGATAGACTGCAGTTCAGGCTGCATCGCTGCAAAGAGAAGCATGTCGGGTTGAAAATTCTTCGTCAGAACTGGGGGAAAAATATTTTCAAATTGCATTCAATTTAGGATTGGTTATAATTTAAAATCTTGTTGAAGATGAGAAAGGAAAGTGCAGATCTTTCATGATGAACAAGGCCAAAGAGGCAGACAGACGGAGAGCAGAGGAGAAGTTCAAGATTTAGTCCCTTTTCTGACTTTTGTTTCAGATTTCCAGCATTTGCAGGTTTCTTGATTTTTAATTTACTGTTGGATTTACTTCCAGGAATGCTGACCCTCAATCAAGTTATCTGCCCTCCCACAGGATTACCGTCTATCTCTTTTGACATTCATTGTTATTGATTTGTTTTCCCTTTTATCTTTAATGAGGTTTTGAACAAAACCCAGTCACAACCCATATTTTTTGTAATTTAAAACCAGCATTCTTCTCCAGTTGTGATGAGGAGGCTTTGATGTGAAATGTTACCCCATTCTCTTTCCACAGATCCTGCCTGAAATGCTGAGTTTTTCTAGACCTTTCTGCTTTGGTTTCCAATGCACAGCTTTTTATTTACTCAAATTCCACTATTTCTTTATAACTTGATCAATGTGTTCTCTCTGAAATTGCAAATGAATTGATAGTGATCTCGCTAACTATTAAGACAGAAGAGCAAGGGTCAGCACAAATTGGTCCCGTAGTGGTGCTAATGGTGTTCAAAAGGAAGGCAGGCATTAGCAGAGTAGCTGTTTTTGGGCGAGACTATGTCAGTGTGAGTGCTGTGTTTGAGGGTAAGTGTTGAGACTTTGGCTCTTTGTCTTGGAGGCTCAGCAGAGGGTGAAGCAAGATAAGAAAAGGCCTTACAGTTTTGTAGCTCTTTGGTCGTAGTGCAGTTGGGAGAGTTATGAAGTTATGCCATTGATATGCTACTCTTGCAGGATGTGAGAAGTCTGGGAAACTTCCAGTGTCTGCTGAGTTCTTCAAGAGGATTTTTTTTTTGCATATGCTGGTATATGGAGCAGTAACTTGTCTCCATGCCTTTTTTTGTTACATGTTGCAGTTTCATCAGCTACTTTAGAATTTTCCTTTGCTTTCTATATTTACCATATTAGCTAGCTTTTTGGATATAATCTTAATTTTTATCACCAAGGAATCATAATGCTCATGAGTTAATTGATCAGTAACACAATGCTTGGATTGCTGCCTTTATACAGGAGCTTGTTAAACTGACAATAGAGAAACAAGAACAGCCATCCCCAACCTCTCCAGTGAAACCCACCCCGCCAACATCTAAAACTGACAGGTAAGAATTATTTCAATGTAAAAAGAATACTATATCGATTGTACTATGTTAATAACTTGTTTTTCAATGTAAATATGTGTAAGTAGGCCAGTGCTTTGAAAAATCTGAAATTAGAATTAAATGATGGTTTTACCCTTCGTACCTCAATGAAGATGGCAATTTGGGGTTATTTCTGTTGATGATGCTGTATAATTGTTTTGCTATTTGTAAGAAAAGCATATTCAAAAATGCTGTTAGTTTAGAAATATTAAATAATGGAAAAAGTTGATGATATTAATGCTGCTAACAATTGACTTTCCAGGATCAGTTCCCCTTGCATTCCACAGAAATGTTTTCAAACTTTGAAAATTGTAGGCAAATAAAACAATAATGCAAACCTGCTGTTATTAATTTTCAAAATAATGGCCTTTGTTTGTGGGCAAAATGAGTGAGGCATTGTTAACACTATTGAATTTAACCAAAATCATTTGCCCACTATAGATGACAGATGGTAGAAAGATATTTGAAACATTTCTGAAACTTTAAAGGGACCTTGAGAGTGTGCAGCTGTGGTGCATTTTGTTGGTCAGCAAGAACGCGATTCAAACTTTCTACAACATGTCTGACTTTCGCCAATCTAGATCCATCCTTGTAGATCAATAATCATTTTATGTAAGCTACCATTTGGGAGTGCTTCTCACAACCATTAATTCTAATTCACAATAATGGCAGTCTTTAGTCAATTACTGGGGTAAGATTGCAGATGACCATCATGTATGTGTGTGTGTTTGGGTGTTTTTGAAATTTTTACATATTCCGTAGAGATTTAGCTGATGATTTCAAAATTCCTTTCTTTAGTTATTTCTTCAAATTCTTCACCAATCTGAACCTAAAGCTAACTTAAGCTGAAACTAATGGGCTCATTCTCCCCCCCCCCCCCCCCCCCCCCCCCCCCCCCCCCCCCCCTCCTCTCTCTCCTCTCCTCCTCTTAGACCATGGATAGGATATACCGGGGGGGGGGGGGGGGATTTGGGCAGGTAGGACTAGTATAGATGTGGCATGCTGGTCACAGTGGGCAAGTTGGGCTGAAGGGCCTGTTTCCGCATTGTACGACTAATGTGCTGCAGGTAACACAAGATTTAAAAGAATCACTAAACTGAGTGCTTTGGTTGCATAGTTCATTTTGGCTTTAAGAAAAAATGTGTTTCCCCTGTTTTCATTCTTGTTCATCTTTGCCACTAAGTTTTTAATTAATGTCTTTGATCTGTGGCTTGATTCTCACAGTGTAACAGAGCTTCCCCTGACTGACCGTGAAAGGGAGATTCTAACTAAGACTACTCCAATGACGAGATCACTGGAGATGCTTCCAGATTCTGCAGATGGGGAATGTGCCCCACCAAAGCCACCACTGCCTGGCATCCGTATCATGGAACATAGGTAAACTTGCCCAATACTTTGTATGTACACATTTTGAATTAATAGCTCAGTATCACTCTCATGTCTGATTTAATGTTTTGCTGATAAAAATGCTTTTGGTTTGATGAGCCATTTACAGAGCTGCCAAGTACTTCGGATTTTCCATGTTTTGTACGGAAATGCGATAAGAATACAGATGTACGATTTTGCATTGTTAAATATGGATTTTAAATACGGAGTTCAGTCTGAAGAAGGGTCTCGACCAAAAACGTTACCCATTCCTTCTCTCCAGAATCGCTGCCTGTCCCGCTCCAGGTTTAAACAGACACTGTCAGTTTTTCACACGTGAATTTAAACGAAGAGCTGTCGGTTATAGCGTTGTGGGATCTAAATATAGCGCTACCGGCTGGAGCGCTATGGGCTTTACACACAACGCTATGGCCACAGTGCTATGGGTCACAGACTGTTCAGGAAAATTCTCGTATAACAATGAGTCTTTGGAATTCTCTTTGAGCCTTTGACTATTTTTCAGGCAGTGGTAGAATTCTGGAAAAGCTTAGTGGTGAAAGGTTACCAGTGGGATTGCAGTTACATTGGGATAGGCCGTGATTTTACTGAAGGGGGAGAGAAGGAGGGGTGGGGAGATGGAGAGGAGAGTGAGAGAAGGAGGGAGGGAATCAGAGGGAGGGAGAAAAAAAGGAAGGCGAGAGGAAGGGGGAGAGGGGGAGGGAGAGAGGGAGGCTTCCAAAATGGCTTCTACATCATCATCTGGTGCTAAAAGCAGGAAGCAGCCATTCAAACAGCAGTATACAAAGAGATGGCAATGAATGCACTGTCAAGGAAGATGCGTAGAAGAAATCTCAATTGGTAGCAGCGATGTCTTCTTGGACTCTTACATGGGTACGACCACACATTAAAAAAATTAAGTTTTTTCAGCAAAATGGCACCGTGTAAAAATACTGATTTCCTCAGCAAAATACTGATTTTCAGATACTAAAATACTGATTTTCAGATACTAAAATACTGATTTTCAGATACTAGAATACTGAAATGCTCTGATAAAACTTGGCAGCTCTGCATTTATCCCTTGCCTCTCTCCTGGTGCACACGATAAATAAGTATTGGAGATCATCTGGTTTGCCATCTACTGTAATCCCTCAGTCATAGAACACAGAATGGTACAGCATAGGAACAAGCTCTTTGGCCCACAATGAAAACTCCATTGCCAGTTAAATTAATTTCCTCTGCCTCCATATCCCTCCATTCCCCATATATCTACGTGCCTATCTTAAAGCCTCTTAAGCACCACAATCATATCTGACTTCAGCACCCCGACCCCTGGCAACCAGTCGTCATAAATGTTCTTGCAAAGGTGAAGCTCAAGTGACATGAGTAAAACTTGCCCTAAATTTAGTTTTTGTGCTTAAATGTATTCTGATCTGCTGGTGGGTGCTTTGGTGTACCATTGTGTCCCTACCGAGGACTGTGAATGTTATCATGTATGATAAAAAGGAGGGAATGAAAGAGTTAATACAGTCAAAACTAATAGAATTCATAAAATACACAACATGGAGTCATTCTTCTTACTAATATAAGATGGAAACTTGCTATAAAGAACGCATGGTCTGGGAGAGCAAAAGAATGGCTCTGTTCCAAGTTTGAATGACTGCAAATTATATAGAACACAATATGGAACACAGGTTGTCTTTTTAATAAAGAAATTAAGATGGAAACCTGCAGTAATAACATGTACTTGTCCAAGCCATGAAGAAGGACTATGAGCAAATGACACAGCAGAGGTAATCAATAACTTGTTATTGGAGGAGCCTGATTTAGACCCAACTTTTCCTACATTCTGAAAGGTTACAGAATCATTCAGTCATGCCATATTCAGACTTGGTAGGAGTGTTTTACTGACAAGAAAAATGTATAATTGCACTAACAACTTTGTTCTGTGAGTGGAGCCCAAGCACTGAGCAACGTTTGTGCTCTTTGTAGATCTCGCCACTTCCGCCTGATGATATCGATTAAAGATTGGCTTTGTTTACCTTCAACCAGTTTGTTGTTGTCTGCTTTAAGAAGCGAACTTTAACAAGCGCACCAAGAAGCAGTGAGTGCACCAACTGCCCACTGGATTGGCAAAACCAACTTGACAGCTAGTGTGGCTCTGTCAAACCGTATATGTCATTTACATACATTCAATAATATTTTAAAAAGTACTTTAAAAGGTTAAACCAGATTTATTTGGTCACAAGAAATCGACTGAAAATATTGCGTAAGAAATGGAAGCAGGAGTTGCCACTGGGCTCCATCTGCTCAATTGTTCAATAAGATCATTGCTGAACTTTGAAACTAATTTAAATTTAGCAAAACCTGTCCCTTTCTCCAATCACTTGGATTGGGACTGATGTACTGCTATCAGGGTTAACGGTACAGACTCGGCACAGGAAGCTGTGGTGGTTTGAACTAGCAGCTCGGGCCAATGCCAGCTGTGGACAGTGTATCAGGTATCCTCAAGTAAATTCATGTGCAAACACTAGTGCTGGTCAGATATGTTTTCTTTATTTATTATGCATCCCTTGTCAAGTGATTCAGCCTGCACCTTGCACTACAAGATGGGAAGTGACAACTACCTGCTGGTTATTGTGATGTCTATTTGTGGAAGTGATCACTGCATCAGCCGCCATTATTCATGTTTTCTGGATAATGTTTTCTCTACCGTATTTTTTCTGGCAGCTGTTCAATTCTGATGGGTTAGTTTGGATTATTAAAAGAAGGTTAAAAGACTCTTTGTATTCTTTTGTTTTAAACAAGAAGTGTGATTTGTAACAGTGCATAATAATGCAGATTAAATTGTTGCATTGCAGTCCTATTCCTCCAATCTTACCACCACTACCACCCAAGAAAAGACAGTCTGCACCCTCCCCAACCAGAGTGGCTGTGGTACCTCCCATGAGCCGAGCTGCCAGTGGTTCTAGTATACCCAATGCCAAGCAGGTATGGGAAGTCTTTGCTTTTTGGTTGTTATTAGACCAGATGGAATAATTTGCATAGTTACTGAACAGTATTGTATAATCAGTTGGTGGAAATTTCAAGCTGTGACAAATGCATGTATGATATGAACATTTTATCTGATTCTACTGTTGAGTTAATATAACATTTGATGCTTTCCAATCTCCACTGTTTAAACTATGGGTAGCAACACAACTAGAATTTTTTTTTCCTGCACTTTGTCATTTAACAAACTGCAGCTGAATTTTCTTTTAATGGTGTGCATGGTAGTAGATCACTTCTAAAATACCATGGCCAAGACCGTGAATAATGTTTCACATATTTAAACCACTTATCTCAAGTGCTCATATTGCTTGCTTCTCAGAACAATAATATATAAAATAACTGTTTTTATCATATTTGATCAGGTCACAGTTCGAGCATTGAAAATTTTCATCTTCATTTAGGAATTCATAGCATAGATTTGTCAGAATAATGACAGAAATGTGTATTTGTATCTCTAAGGATCTAAAATGTTCTGCTGAGACAAAGCAAAGAAGATGCGACTTGAGATGAACAAAATTGATAAACAGGTTTAATTTTATTTGCTTAGAGTTGGCAATAAAGTGCCGTTGAATCAAAATTGCATGTACGACACAGGATTGGTGTTAAAGAAATCTCTTCACATTAAGAGTCATTACATTTTGGTTTGCATTGCCCAAAGTGATTAAATCACAGGAACGTTGGTGGTTTTGAGTGTGCCATTTGAAATGAATGGAATGCCATTGTGCCTTCTGTGGCTCCTTCTGATTTAAAGATACATTTTCTTGTTGAGAGTCCAGATGACTCACTGTTGCGATCACTGGACAAAGAGTGTAACTTTACTAACTTTTCATTTGAATCATTTGAAAGAGTCTGTGCCCTCAGTTCCAGGCTGGAAGTGATATCTTTTTAATGCAAAATAAAAATGGATTATTCATGTATAAGTTTTTCATTTACAAGTTTAAAACAAAACTGCAATTAGATAAAGGAAAACAATACTGACTTGAATATAAAATTGTTCTGGTATTGAAAGGATTAAAATAATGGAAAAATAATGACTGTCTTGTATATTTAGGATTTTGATGGCTTGGATTGTTATTTGCAAAGGCGGCTGTCTGGTGGCAGCCACTCCTATAGTGGTGAATCACCAAGGGTATCTCCCTGTAACAGCATAGGAAAGCTGAGCAAATCGGATGAACAGCTGTCATCACTGGACAATGATAGTGGACAGTGTTCACAGAACACAAGCTGTGAAACACTTGGTAAGCCAGCACATGTTTTTCTAAGATGATTGTACTATATTGATGTGTTGTTCATTTTCTTATCCCATTCTATAAAAATATATATTTTCTTTCATTTAAAAGACATGATTCCTTGTCTAGGTCAGGATGATTTGCTTCATATTAAAGTGTATGCCCTTTGTTCTACTGCAGAGGAGATTTGCTATTGATCCAAGTATTTTTACCATTGTTCTCCAAATTCCTTTGGAGTCTATTGGCCATGGGGAGGAAAACAATATAAGTACTTCAGGTTTGGAATAGCTCAGTTTAAGCTGCTGCTTTAAAGTTTTATATCCAGTCAGATCTCGAGGGAGAGCAATGAGTGGAGTGAACAGCAAGCTACCTGCAAAGTATAAAATACAAAGAAAGGCATAAAACTAATTGTTCAGTTAGGGTTGGAACAACTTTGGCAGATTGGAAGTAGTGTTCTATAGAAGGGATGAAAGTTCTTAATTCAAAGTTTATATGAAATTGGACAAGAATTGGAAGTGCAATTTCTGAATTTGCTCCTGACACCAAATTAAGATATATAATCGATGGGGAAAAAGACAGGAACAAAATACAAGATATAACGGGGAGTGGGGGGGAATGGTGTCCATTATTGCTGATTGTCCACTGTAACGGAGTAATGGATTGACGGGTAATAGAGTATCATTGCAGAAGTAGAAACAAAGAACTACAGATACTGATTAAACTGGAAGGTACGGCGTCTCTGGAGAACATGCAAAGGTAATGTTTTGGGTCGAGATCTTTCTTCAGACTCTGAGTCTGGAAATTGGGCCTGGAATCTAGGTAGGTTGATGGCCGCGGCCGGAGGAGAGGCGAGGATTGGCAAAGTCATTGGTCGCGTCCTGCGGGAGGCTGGAGCACAGGTAGGGGTCGGCGGTGGCAGTGGCTTAGCAAGTGTGGCCTAGAACCGGCAAAGGTGGCCTGGCAGTGTCGGCAATAGGTCTGGCATGGAAGCAGCCGGGGAGGTGGTGTGGGCCAGCATTGGCAGCCCTGCCTGGCGGTGCAGATTGGTAGGAATGGTCTGGAAGCAGCTGAGGTGGTTGTGCGGGTCTACACAGCATCGGCAGTCTGAGAGATTGGGGAGGTGGTGAACAGTCTTGTGGCAGTCGGGTGCACAATGAGATCCAGCGGTAGATCTCGACCAAAACGTCACCTATCTATGTTTTCCGTAGATGTTGCTTGGCCTGCTGAGTTACTCCAGTACTTTGTGTCCTTCATTACTGCACAAGTGTTGTTCGAAGCAATTGCTTGTTATTTCATAGGCTTCTAAATTTCAATGGCCTCCTGCAGTGTAACCAGCAGCCTGTGTTCTTAAAGAGACAGTGGTGTCTGATTACTATGGAGACGCTCCATCCAGTATAACCAAAATCCGGTATAAATGTCATAATATCAAGGGTTTACTGTTCGTCCATAGTAATGTGAAACCTAGATCTAACTCTGTTAGACCACACTAGGAATGCATTGCCATGCACAAGTCAGGTTTGGAAACACTAATGAACATCCAAAAATTAGTTCCCAAGAATGGCAATCCTAATCCTAATCTAATAGCTACGAGGAAAGATGAGGCAAAGTGACCTGAAGAATGACCTGATGAAGATCTTCACAATTGTACCATCAGAGATCTTTGAACGTATGCAGCAATGTCCCACTAATCTCAGTATTCCCTCAGACACAAGCATTTGTGTACATGTCCTATTTTTGATATTCTTGACCTCGTGGAGATAGGGGTTAATTTTCATCTGCCTTTGCTCGGACTGTTTTACCAACTCATCAATATTGTCCTGCAACCCAAGAACCCTCAGTACTATTAATAACGCTGCCAGTTATCTTGTCATCTCTGAACTTAATTATTGCCTCTGACATTCACATTCAAATCGTTAATGTTTATTAGAGGAAACGTCCAGTATTGATCAGTGTGGTACACCATTGGTCGTCGGCTTCCATCACCCTCTATACTAACAAGTCATTTTTGGATCCAATTTGCCAACTTGCCTTGGATCCTAAATATCTCCATACCTACCCAAGCCACATAAGTTTAAATAAAGGGGACTTTGGTATTTGAGAGGGTAATGTTTACTGAAATTTGGAGTTTTACTGCAGGCTCTACTGAAAGCCTGCCTGCTATCAAGTAACTTTGCTGCTGAATCAATTATTTATGTGCAAGGGTATCTGCTGCAGAGTTGAAAAGTTTTGGTCTGGCTGGTGCACTTCACTCCTGATTGCTTTTTAATTTTTCTGTGTAGATAATCCGGAAAACTATGATCCTGATTATGACTTCCTGCATCAGGATCTATCTAACTCTGATCAGAATCCGCAGCACATTTCGGGCATGCTAAGCCCTTTACCAGAGTCGGCAGTGGAGTCCAGTTCACCTCTTCCTGGGCAGACATTTACTGGACAATTTTGTGCATCACAAGCAGCGCCTGACTGGCAGCCAGGGTCACAGGCTGGAGTTTCACCTCTGCAAATACCGCCAGCATTACCAGAGAAGAAACGTAGGAGTGGTGTTTCATCAGACAATTCAGGATCTAGAGTCTCGTACGAGAGGTTTCCTTCACAGTATGACAATATTTCTGAAGAGGACATGCAGAATTCTGCCGTACCTTCTGTTCCATACACTCCATTTGCTGTAGTTTCACCAAGGCAGCAAGGAATTCCATCAATGTCAGTTGGATTCCAGGATATTGATATCTCAGAAATGGCAGGAGTTCCTGAGAAGCCACCTCCACTCCCAGAAAAAAAGGCCAGGCACAGTGAGTATTTACCTCTGCATTATGTAAATGTTAAGTTTTGAGTTTAAGTTTTTAAGATAGTCAAACTTGTGAATCATATCTAGCATACGATGGTTATGGATTATTTTCTACTGATGACACATTCTAATTTGTGACGTGTGTCAAGTGGTCACTTTTACTGCAGCCACCTTCATTCAAGGTGTACCAGAGTTTATTTAAACTTAAAATATTAATTCCAAACATGAACCATTTTTGGACGAATGAATTCTGTAAATTCTGAATGCAGTTGAGTTTTCTCCTCTCAATTTATATGCGCGATGAACGAGAAGTTCAGTCCACTATTATTCTTTACTGATATCTGGTTACAATATAGAAGGTAAATATTTCATCTTTAAATAGAAGAACTGTCAGGTTAAGTATACGTCGTACTACAGTAGCACACAAGCATTATATTTGAATGATCCTGTCATGTGACCAAAGTTCCACAGGTAAATGACCACAACAGTAACCATTAACTACAGCAATAATAACATTGATGTAAATAAGGATGACATTCTTTTAACTGGAAAACTCCCTTAGATTTAAAACACAACAGGTTGTTGTCTTGAACGTATTCATAAATCCAGCCCAATTCATTTTGTAATGAAATTGTACTGTTGCAACACATTTGATATCTGAATCTTTCAAATATCAAAGTACATCATTACTAAGTTGCAACGTTTCTCCTTTTCTATACTTTTTAGTTGCTGTCAAGCCTTTTAAAAGGAATCCCAAATGTCATTTTTCTACCTCTAAGAAAAAGGAAGTTTGTGATTCTTGAAAAAATCGATAAATCAAATGAAAACTCTATTTCCCAAAGAAAAACCCTTTGTAACACCAGTTAAGAAAATAATCTGAGCGCAGAGACTTGTTGTTGCTTTACTTTTTTATTTCAATTTGGTGAAGTGGGTCTGTTGCACAAATGCTGTAGTTGGTTGACAAGAAGAGATAGGGCTAGATCAAAGTATAAGGTACATAATGTGCATGCTCTCAGTGTTCACTTCTAGTAAAATGTAGGTTTTGACATTTAATACTGATTTTATGTTTAAATTGCACAATGTTACACAACAGGTCAATTTACAAACCACTACAAAATCTGTCAAAAGTAGTGAAGCTGCTTGCTTTTATCATTCCCTCTAAAGCTCGAGTACCTGATGCGGGCTAGCATTTTGGGAGGAAGTGACAAATTACTTGGAGCTCCATTTTCTCTTCGGTAAAATGTTACATTGCAGCCATATTCTCTAGTTGTTTCCATAACCCTTAGAGGGAAAGGAAGGGTGGTGGAGAAGGGAGTTACTCTCTTTATCTGGCCCTAGGCAGCAAGAAGTTTAGAAGATGAGAGGTGAAACCTACTGGATAATGAAAGGCCTAGATGGAGTGGATGTCAAAGGATTTGTCCAGTAATGGGAGGGTCTAGAACCTGAGGGCATAGCCTGAGAATAAAATGTTGTACCTTAAAGATGAGGAGGAATTTCTTTAGAAAGAGGGTGATGAATCTGTGGAATTCATTGGCACTGACAGCTGTGGAGGCCAAAACACTGGGTAATTTTAAGGCAAAGATTGATAGTTTCTCGATTGGGAAGGGTGTCAAAGGTTACGGGGAGAAAGCAGGAGAATGGGGTTAAGGGGAAAATGGATCAGCCAAGATTGAATGGCAGAATTGAGTCGATGGACTGAATGGCCTAATTCTGCTCCTATGTCTTATGGTCTTAACATCATCAAATGTGCCCATTCATATTATTTAACATTTGAAGAATTTGTTATATAAAATATGGCTTTTTTTTTACAGCTGCCTAACAGGACCTAATTATTTATCATTTGTTGTGTAACATTTAAGATAGCCCAAGGATGTGATTAGTTGCTCTGTAAATATTTTTCCTATCAAGTTTTAACTTCCTGTGCGAAATGATAGAAACTGCCACCAGACTTTAGTTTACTTAATTCTTCGGAGGTTATGTTTTATTTTATGGTGTGGGCCAGCCCTTGTCAGCTCACACCAAAAGGGCTGGTTGAAGGAGATTATTTTTTTTTTGCCAGGTAAAAGATTTTCCAGTTTTGCATGACTTATTTCATAAAAGGTCACTGATATATGTCCATGTCCAATTGAATTGCCAAGTATGTTGGAGCTCCAAAAATGTGGCACTATCCTGCTGCCTTTGCAGCATCATAAGTTCTGTAGATCGCTCTAACGCAAGGTCTGACAGTAATGAGCTTCAAAAGAGTTCTGTGCTGTAAATTTTTTTTTAACTCTTGTTACTTTTTCATGGAAAGCCTTTTAAGTGTTCCCAGTAGTATTCCTGTCCCCATGTACTTCATTTTATTATGTACTGTGCAAAATGTCAGATACCATTTGCACTTGTATGTTTTGTGCAGCTGGTGCCTTGTGAAATCTGACTGGGTTTGTTCTGTTAGTAGAGGTTGGAGAAAAATATCTTGGAATAAAGTGAGCTTTCTTTGTACAGGGTCTGTGAAAGATCTTTGCAATATTCCTATCTCCTATCATTGAAATGTTGTCTGTTAGAGTTCCTAAATGCTGCAGTATTGTGATTCCTGGCAAGCTTACTATTGAGTTAAATAAATAACTTTAGAACCATTTGTCACTGACATGGGGCTTATTGCATTGTAAACCAACTCATGAACTGAAAATTGAGTCGAAATTCTCATGCTCTAATGATTTTGTTTAAAAAAAGTTTGAAATAATTGGTTTATTTTAATCGTGTAATAGCTAGGGAGTTCACATCCTTACAGTGCAGCAGTGAGAATATAAACTGTTGTTTTTGGTTCAAAGAACAAACTGTTTATGGTGCTGATTTAATCTCAAGTTGGCTTGCTCCATGTGCAAAACCAGAACCATATATTGAAGCAACACAATTCTCCTTTCACTGTTTCATAACTTGCACACAATAGACATATTGTAACTTGGCAGTGTTCTTCCTTTGAATTTAAATCTCATTGGACAAGGAACTCTGCATCCAGTTTTATCCGTTTCCTTGCAGAAAGTGATATCAATTTTACCCAGTCTAAAATAAATAATAACGGCTAATATATAAATTATTTTCCTTCATTCATGTTAATTTGTGGAAAAAAAGATTAAATCAATTTGGCTTTAACTTTTACAGATATAAAATTTTAACTTGTCAGTGTTATCCTTTCAGGAAACTTCCTTTATTTTATTTGATACATCACAGGTAGGCTATATAGAAACATGCTATGATGAAGCTGTGAATATGGCACTGTTCATTTAATGACAACAGGAATTTGCACTTGTGCCAAATGAAAAATGGCATTAGTTGTATAAACATGAAAAATGAGGTAGCTAATGTTGCTTGAACTATTGCCCAGGAGGCCCCTTATTCTCCTCTTTTCCACGGATGTGTTGATATTTGCAATTTGCTGCTGTGACCATTGGCCGAGGAGAGAAAATGTCGCCAATGGTTCTCATTCGCAATTGCTTTCTCCTGCAGAGATACCTGGGAACATACATGCAGATGGTGGATGCAGGGGTAATTAATTTAGTCTTGGAAAATATTTTTTAAAGCATCCCAAGTGTATTATGATTATGGAGCCATTAGAAACTGAAACTTGATGGGAAAATGGGGAAAGGATAAATTGGATCAATAACAGTCACTTGAAGTTTGCTTATTTTACTGAAATGAGGCACAGAGAGAAGATGAAAGTAGGAGCGTGTCTTGCAGCCCCAGCAAACGGCAATTAAGTTATATTGTTCAATGATGTGGAGAATTTACAGGTCCAGTTTTCCAAAACTTCATCTTGGCAAAAGGCAATGTGATGTGACTCCCGACCAACCCAAAGGTACATGAATTTAGTAAAAAAGACTATTATGTTTTCTAGAATGGATGATGAGGCAGAGGGATGAATTTCCCTTCTGTGTTCCAGGCACAACTCTGCAGACCAATTAAAGGTGGATTTACACATTTTCACCAAATGCCAAAGACAAGTCAAATTAAGATGCATCTTTAGCTATACCTTGTCATAGAACCGGACTTAGGCGAGGTTATTTCATCATTCAATCATGGTTGATCTATCTTTCCCTCTCAATCCTATTCTCCTGCCTTCCTGTAACCTTTAACACCCTTGCTAATTAAGAATCTATCTATCTCCTTCTGAAAAATACCCAAAGGCTTTGCCTCCACAGCCACCTGTGGCAATGAATTCCACAGCCCTCTGGCCAAGGACATACCTCCTCGGCTCCTTTCGAAAGGTACTTTTATTTGAGGTTGTGCTCTCTGGTCCTAGACTCTACTGTGAGTATGAGAATTTTAAAAACGTGCATGGTTTTTAGGGTCACTAATGAAATTCCAAGAAAATCTGCATTTTAGTGAGGAAGGATGATGCTATTTAATATGATTTGACTGAGGATCAGATTCTTTGGGCAGAGAAATAAGAGAAATTAACTGCTTTTGTACAAAATATTATGTTTTAATCTTTAATCTTGCAATATATTAAATTTTGTAGACTATTTCTTAAATCTAGTTTTGCAATGAGTAGCAGTGTATTTATTTTTTTTATTTTGGTATGAAATACCGTTGTTCAAAATGTACAAAGTACTGAATTAAGAATTGCTTTGCATCTTTGACACAGTTCTCTGGAGGATAATTGAGAAAATTATTGAAAGAAATATGCAAGTTAATAAAAGCTTGGGCCAAATGTTAAAGGGATCAAGTGATAAGAGTGCAAAATAGATCGAGATAACTAGCATTTCAATCTTTTTAAAGTGTCGATTACAGGGCCATACCAGTGAATTAACTGGCACCACTGATCTCAGGCTAATTGCATAATATACAAGCAGGTGCCTAAAAATCCATCTTGACCGCACGGTGGATGTAAAATCTGTGTCTCAGGCTAATGTTGAATGGTTGCTTTGTAGTTCAAAAAGATTTTACTGTAAATCCTACAAACAAAATGGGTGTCTTATCATTTTAACTGGGGAAGAATATGATTTTTAAAATGTATTTCTAGGCATAGGACATTTATTATCACTTTATACGTAGGAATAAAAATCCAAAATGCTTCCTAAATACATTTAGATGGATGTGCATTGTGAAAGCTTGACAAAGGATGCTTTTGAGGGAATGCTTGGTGAGCAAAACCTCTGTTTGCTATCTCCTGACATGCTCCCATAACTTTGTTTTACTGTCTGTGTAAGATGCACTGTAACTTCTTGCCAAAGATACGGTAGCATTTCCTAAATCCCCAACCTCCACTACCATCATGAATGCTGGGCATCTGACAACAGCATTATCTTAAAATTCAACACCATTCCAACTTGGACATCAGTATTGACGGCAGTAGTTCAAAAAGTTGGCTCACAACTTTGAATGGCATCTAGCTTGAGGATTCATTGTAAAGCTTTACAGTCTGAGTTTCAATGTCTAGATGAAGAAATTTGTGTGCATCAAAAGTTGTGTGTAATTCTCTGCATTTTAGTTGTATTGGATATTTAATGGGGCCACTTTTAAACAGTTAAAACATGTGCATTGACAGAATAATTCAGTCTATTCCTACGCATTATTTCTTTTGTTTTCCTATATTGCAAAACACTGGATTTGTGTGTAAAAATTCTGTTGGTGCAGCAGTAAATACATTGGAGTTGTGGAAGGAGGGGGAAAGGTTCTGAATCCATCTCTAGGGTATGTTAATTGTACTGCATGGCAGGGAAATTGAAGTTTTTTTAAATTTGTGTTTTTAAGAAAAAAAATCCAAAGCAAGTCATTCCTTGTTTTTAATCTGCTGCTGATCACACTTGAACACTCGTTCTTTGATTCCAAAGTGACATTAGTTGACAAATGCAAAATAAGTTGCAATAAATGTCGAGTGTGTTCACTGGTTACCCTCCAGGCAATTAATATATCATTCAGTTAAAGATTTATGTAGAGTTAAATTATGTGCCTATTACCAGCCTGCTATTATGACTCAGAAAAGCATTTCTCCTCTGAGTTTAATTACAAAATCCATTAAACAGATGCAGCAGCTACACGTGTAGATATGTGGCTTAATTAAAGGATGTAGTGGTCCTGCGGGAAATCAGGCGAGTTACAGATTCACTATGATCTGGTTGAATGGTGTTACAGACTTGAGACTAAAGCTCTAGTTGTGGGTAATGTTGATAATTGTGAGGGTTTTTATCTGTAGAGTCCCCATGTCTCTATCTGTAACATGATAAACAGCAGTTTTGCAGATGGAATGTTGATCTGAGTTTGGAATTTGGGAACAGCTGCTCTCATTTTTACAGTCACTGCCGATCGTCACTTTGTCAGTGAACATCTGTTCTAAATAAGATTAAATGGAGAATTTGATTTTCTTCACTTAATGGAATATCCAACAATGAAACATTGCAGCTAGTTTACACAGGAACTATATATGGATGTGATGTAAACACCATCTGTACAGAGGACTGTGATAGAAATGTAGTTGATTACATTCCCATTGAATAAATTCTTGTCCCGGAACACCAGCTCTTCCTGAATAGTAGCTGAAGAGGAATGAGGAATTTATTGATGTTGCTCAACCATATCAACTTTAAAATTATTTAGTGCAAGCACAGCTCATGCTAAAATGGTATTTAATCTTTTTAAAGAATGTGGCAACTTTTAAGAGCAAAAATTGCTAGTTATTCACTTTTCAGTTTGCAGGCATCGCTGGCAAAGCCAGAATTTCCATGGAGATGTTGGTGTGGGCCATCTTCTTGACTTGCAGGATTCCTTTCAGTGAAGGAGCTCCTGCATTGCTGTTGGGTTCCTGGATATAGACAATAGACAATGGGTGCAGGAGTAGGCCATTCGACCCTTCTAGCCAGCACCGCCATTCAATGTGATCATGGCTGATCATCCCCAATCAGTACCCCGTTCCTGCCTTCTCCCCATATCCCCTGATTCCGCTATCTTTAAGAGCCCTATCTAGTTCTCTCTTGAAAGTATCCAGAGAACTGGCCTCCACCGCCCTCTGAGGCAGAGAATTCCACAGACTCACAACTCTCTGTGAAAAAAAGTGTTTCCTTGTCTCCTTTCTAAATGGCTTACCCCTTATTCTTAAACTGTGGCCCCTGGTTCTGGATTCCCCCATCATCAGGAACATGTTTCCTGCCTCAAGCGTGTCCAAGCCCTTAACAATCTTATATGTTTCAATAAACTCCAGAGTGTACAAGCCCAGCCGCTCCATTCTCTCAACATATGACAATCCCGCCATCCCAGGAATTAACCTTGTAAACCTACGAAGCACTCCCTCAACAGCAAGAATGTCCTTCCTCATATTAGGGGACCAAAAATGCACACGATACCCCAGGTGTGGTCTCATTAAGGCCCTGTACAACTGCAGAAGGACCTCCTTGCTCCTATACTCGACTCCTCTTGTTATAAAGGCCAACATGCCATTTGCTTTCTTCACTGCCTGCTGCACCTGCGTGCTTACTTTCATAGACTGATGAACAAGGACCCCCAGATCCCGTTGTACTTTCCCTTTTCCCAACTTGACGCCATTTAGATCCAATAAGATGAAGTAATGGCCATTTACCTTCAAGTCAATATTTTGTATGACTCAAAGGGGAACTTAATGTTCCCAAGCTTTGTTGTTCCTACGTTAACAAAAGTTTTTTTTTCCCAAATCGTTGCTTGCCATTTATTGGGATTGGAAAAGCAGAACCCACAATTTTTGCATTTTGTTCACTTGGTCTGGTTACGCGAGAATAGTGTTGACCAGGTTAATTGAGAGAAGCCAATTTCATTTTGCCACTGAAGCTAACCATGCAAGATATTTTAAGAAATTGGAAAACAAGACGATGAATAACCATTAAATTTCAAAGACACAGTGATGCGGCGTTAAGTTGCTGCTTTACAGCGCCAGAGACCCGGGTTTCATCCTGATTTCGGGAGCTTTCTGTACAGAGTTTGTACATTCTTCCTGTGACCACATGGGTTTTCTCCAGGTGGGCTGGTTTCCTCCCACAGTGTGTAGTGTGTAGGACAGTGCTAGTGTTCATAGTGATCGCTGGGAGGCCGAAGGGCCTGTTTCTGTGCTGTGTCACTAAAATAAAGTCTCTAAAATACGCATTTGTGCAACATTTAAAATGTTAAATAATTTTCATAGGTTTTCTCAGATGCAACATGTTGCAATATATTTTGCTTCTTACTGGAGCCCCTCAACTAGCATGATTCACTGCTTCCATGTTATATTTGCTAGTCAGTTCATTCCATTCTGCTGAATCGTGGTTATGGTTAGAGTGAGGGGCGGGGTAGGGAAGGGTCTAGAGCTGTTATTGATTTGGTCCAGTATTAAGACATTTATATTTTAAGTAAGGACTTTTGCATTTTGAAGCTTGAAGCTGAAGCTTGAAGCTGATTTCTGATAACATTCCATAGCATTTTTTTGTTGTAGATTCAGAAAAGGGTGCTTGGTTTTGTAGCGGCAGATTTTTATATCGTTCAAGAGATTCCTCCCTCTGGCCACTAAGTGGACTACATGGTTAAGGAGAATGTCGTTATACGCATGCGAGCTCTCCGTCAGGGACCTTCAGAGCTTCTTCACAGATAAATCTTCATAACACAGTCTTTTGATGAATATATTCTTTTTGTTGATGAAAAACAATAAGGTGCATCCAAACTTCTTCCGACTCATGCGCTATAGTCTTCATCGAACTCCAGTTTAACGCTTTAAAGGTTAGAAAATTCCTCGTGTCTCAGTTTCACTTCGCATGGTCAAAGGGTATACCTTCCCCATGCTGGTCCAAAACTAAACTAAAAACTAAGGTTCTGCGCAAGAAACTTAGCTTCAAACATGCCCTAAATGCATCATAAATCCCACCCACAATATAACGGGCAGTCTAAAATTTAAAGACTCATGCCATCATTAATGACACACAAAACAAGCCAAATGGCCACTACAGGTTCTTGAGACCCCATATTTAAATAAAGACCCAGTAGCCCACATATGCAGGAAGTAAGTTGAAAATGACTGCAGCTAACTGTAGCTGGAGTCATTTGAAATTAATAATGCCTTTATTTTTGACAAATGACACCTGTTCCTATTCTAATGTTGTCTAACCTTGACAATATTACCTCCTGTAAAGTACTTTGTCCAAATAATTCCTTAAAGTTCTTAACATTGAGATCACCCTTTGTTTAGTGGTTTGAAGACTTACACAATTCATGATGTAACCTTACAGTAAATACATTTCTGGCATGAAATGATCATGTTCCCTCTGAAAATAAGGGTGAAATGTGAAGAAATGCTGCCATTAATCAATGAATATTGAAAAGTGCCTAAACAGCAGGGAATGGCAAATATTAAGCCCAGTTTAAATCAAACTGAAGGCTGCATATATGCTGAAGTGCAGTGTGTTATCAAGATGCACTGGTAACTTGACCCAAACCCCTGAAAATTCTCTCCCAAAGTGTAAAAGATTCCTCCTAGTTGGGCACCATCCAATTCAGGAAATTTAATTAAAGCCATCATCTTCTAATTCATCACCTCATAGCAATATGAAAGCATATTCAGCACAGATTACAGTAGTTTGAATTCAGTTATTACCAGCCACCTCGAGGACAATGAACATTTGTCTTTCCATCGATGCCTAAGTCTCATGAATTAAAATGATCAGTTTTGACTGAAGTTGTAGAAAACCTTGATCCTGAGCAAAAGAAGGAAATGATAAAACTTTGTCAGTATATGTTCGTCCGCCAGAGATCTGTGTTATGGCACCAGAAAAAAAAGATGGGTGTGAACAATACGGATAAAATGTGCCAATAAATAACTATTAATGGTGAACAGGGTGAATTAGGGAGAATGAGTATACTTGAGATCCATTTGGCAGGATGAAATAAATATAGAGTGAGTTGCATAAACGGGAAGTACCCATATTAAGGAAAACATTCAGGAAATTGAAAGAATTTGTGAAACAAGAGGTCTGTCAGTATCCATCCAAAAATGCCTCATCTGCTTTGTCAAGTGGATGTAAAAGATCAATTGACATTACTTTGAAGAAAAAAATAAATATCTAGGTTATGGCATATATTTATTCCCTAATTGCCATTATATTTTCTCTCAAGCGATCTAATTGTTATCACTAGGTTGGTTACGTACTTATAGATCGCTATGAATCTCATGCTGTAACACTGGTTGCACTTAAATCTTTTTGGGCTGTTCAAGGTCATGAAAGACATGAGCAGCAATGTCATTTTTAACTAATCTAGCAATACGTTGAGCTGTAAATAACAGACATCTGATGTTTACATTAAAAAGAATAATATTGAACCAAAAAGGCAGTGCCATCACTTTACCACTCCCGTGGCCGCACATGGGGAACAATTCAATTATGTGTAACTCAATACATTAAGAACATTGCATTTTCTGGACTGAAAGACCCTGTGAAAGCAATTTAGAAATCGATTGTAATCATCAGTTATGTAAATGGAAAATGTCCAAAGTGGGATGCAAAAAGTAAAGCAATTTGTTTTAGCAATTTAAATGGACCAACCGCAGTTTAAGAATAACTTTTTTCATATTTAACAAAATAGTATGTTGGTGTTCAAGGACTGCATGCAAAAGGACAAATTCAAAAATAAACTTCAGAAATACTATACTGAGCAAATTCAAAAATAAACTTCAGAAATACTATACTGAGCAAAGTGGGAAATCTGTACAACCAGATTCTGTTGACACACTGAAATGCAAAAAGACTGCTTTCAAAAAACATTGTGATACGGTTTGCATGTAATCCGTGACCGAGTGCCGTGATTCCCAAAGCTTTCCACCACTGTGCTCTGCCTTTGTTGTAACTGGCCTGTTATGGACTAGAAGTTTGAATTTGATTGCTACAGTTAGTTAAGAAAGACATTAAACTGGTTCCATGCGACTATCAGGATGATTAAAGGCTCAAACCAATTTCAAAACGTAAAGTCTGCCGATATGAAAATATGATGCATAAAAAGGAAATTAAGGGAATGTGCTGATCTGAAATGTAATGAAATGTTCTCCAGAGATGCTGCCTGACCCGTTAACTTGCGTGTCTTTCTTTGATGGGAATACTCAACTGATTAGGCAATGACGGGGGGACAAGCAAGCTTGATGCTTCAGTTGGTGGCATGCTATGGACATGTTTCTCTCTCCACTGACGTTACTATAATTGATTGAAGACAAACTGGCTAGATTGTAACCTTTACTAATCCAGCAATTTCTACAGTCCCATATTTATGTAGCAGCTTTAATACATTGTTCCTCCAGACAAAAAAAAAGGACTTTTGGATTAACTTCCAAGCACAAAGATCAAGCACAAATTGGTATTTCGATGTTGATTTCTCCATCTACATGCCACCACCCCCCCCCCCCCCCCCTTTATAACCCACTTGCACAGTGATACATTTTGGAAAGTCATTCAATGGTAATGAACAGTAAATGGTACTACGCTGACGAAAGTTGATTAACAGAGACACCTTGGGGTTCAAATCCATAGTTCTCTGTAAGTGTCAATGGCTGGATGGGGTGGTGAAGAAGATGCATGGCATGCCTACTTCATGGATCTATACATAGAATGTAAAAGTCTGGATGTTACGTTGCAGCTTTACGAAACACTGGTTAGGCAGCACGGAGCATTGTGTGCGGTTCTAGTTGCCACACTAGGAAAGGCATAATTGCACTGGAGAGAATGCCGAGGAGATTCACCCTGTATTGGAGGACTTTAGTTATAGGAAGCGATTGATTAGCTATAATGAAGGAGGCTAAGGGGTTGTCTGATATAGGTAAGATTAGATAGCCCCACATTTTTTCCTTGGTGGGAATTTCAAAAACAGGAGGAAATATGTTCAAGTCAAGTGGAAGTTTTAAAGGGGATGATGGGCATGCGTTTTTTCCCCCACAGATTAGTTGATATTTGGAATGAACTGCAAGAGGTGGTGGTAGACTCAAATATAATAACTGTTTCAGAGCCATTTAGCAGACACTTGAATAGACAAGGAATGGAAAGATGCAGTCCTATGTGGTAGTTTAGATGGGTAAAACTCTGGATCTGCATGTGATCATCTTAAGGGCCTGTTTCTGTGCCGTACCACTGACTAATTTCCTCTGTTATTCTTGTAACCATAGCATTTTTTCTTTGTGGAAAGTGCTAATCAGTTGATCAAAATGATGCAATGCTGCTATGTGGTGGAATTTTTATAATCACTGTTAACCAAGACCAATCTGTCTTAATGATGCTTACTGATTTTGTTTTTCTCCTCTTCCTTCTCCCCATATTTTAGTCCTTGCATACATGCAATTTGTGGAAGATTATTCTGAGCCACAGCCCCACGTTTTTTATCAGACACCACAGAATGAACATATATATGAACAGCGAAACAAACGCTTTCAGGAAGTCTATGGTTTCAATGACTCCTTCAGCAGCAATGACTCATCTCTAGAGATTCTACCGCCTCCAGCTCTGCCACCCAAACAAAGACAACTGGTGAGTTTGACTTTATTTTTGCGGGGAATGCAAACATTTGCCAGATATTTTAAGGTTCGGATTTAGGGCTTGTAAAACCTAAGTTCTTTGGAGGTGGCAGGACGGAAGTGTGATGAGTGGAAGGAGAGGAATGTGGCTAGAAGATTGTTATTTCGGTGAACTTGCTGTTTTCCCATTGGAAAAGTTTGGCACAACTTTTGTCATTCGCTCTGAAATGTCCCATTTTTGGGCATTACTTGTATATTGGATGGAAAGGATTTACATTTTTGCCTTGACTATTAATCTTAACTGATCTTATCTGAATGCTTTGGGTTTTCATGGTTATTTCTTCCATATTGAAGCTTAATTTTTTGTAAAAAATTATTCCGTGTTCAGACATATTATCATAGAAAATAGATTTTGAACTTTTAACTTAATATATTGTATTTAAAACAAATCATTTTTACTTTCACAGTTGTTTCAGTTTTTAAATTATTTAGTGTTTTGTTTATTTCAATGGAAGGATCTTTGTTAGTTATTGGATGTATTATTTTCTGTTAAGACTCAAAGTTGTACTTGATCACATATTATTTTGAGCACCAATTTACATTTGGGATGAAGAAAATATGATAGAGCAAAATAAATATTTCTGGGCAAGATGTTTTTTTATGAGCTAACGGCCAAGTGAATGAACTTTAGAACTTCTGGAGGAATAATGATCATGGCACTTTTAAGCTCTTAACTTTAACTTTATTAATTTATGGACCTGTTAAACTGAGTTCTTTCAATCTAAAGTCAAGTTGACTCAAACACTTGTTGCTGTTAAAATCAATTCTTTATTCAGCTGAGACTAGTCTCTTGAACCTTCCAACACAGAGCTGATGCTCTGGGGCGGGTCCAGAGAGGAGTAACTTTGATACAAACTCATGGCATTTATATAGGTATTAGACATTTTAGATACAGAGGGTATGACAAGCTAGTAACCAATCATCTGAGTCCTTCTGATGATTTACAACATCAGTCACATGATCCCCCTTCCCTGGCCTCATTACAGCCTGTGCTTTATAACTGTTTTAGAATTATTTTATTTCAACACAGCAAAACCCCAGTAGGCTCTTATGAAAGACCATTCCTCAAAATACAAGATACGTATATAACACAATGATCACACAAGTCATACACACTTTCTATACCAAGAGAAAATATATTTCTATAAATCTAAACCATTTCTATAAGTCTAAAGTGTACCTTTCTATTAAGCCAATACATTTCATAAATTGTTTCACTATAATTTCACACATTTTGAAATACCATTACCTATGTCTTTAAAACATTAATTATATAAGTTTGCTGAATTACAGTTTCTAAGTTCAAAACGCACATTTCCATCTCCCATCCAAAGATACATGGGTCGTAAATCTGTCAATTTACTTAATATGAGTTTGGTGCCTTTCCTGTTATCGGGAAGTAGGATTTCCAATCTCATGTACCAGGCAGAACACAAGAGACTACATCTCAGACCATTACGTCAGAATTCCATCTGCTTCAACCTTCTATAAACTACTCCCTCAATCTAATTATTTCTCAAAGCAACTATTCTTTCACTTACATCCCTATCCATATAGTCACAGAAAAATTGTTTAAACCTAGTTTATTGAATTGATGACTCGAGGCCTAAAGTATAAAATTCTGATCAATTCCGCTCTTGTCTGTCATAATTCATTCGTGTTATTTCTGCAGTCCATTTTTGACCATTTTAAGGTGTTAATGCTCAATAGTGAATTTTCTGCAGTGAAAGATATCAATTGAATATTCATTGGCAATAAAATAGGGATGTTTGAAGATGGTGCAAAGGAAAGCTTAAATTCATTTCAGCTGCCATTTATTTTACACATTTTTTATGTCTTCATTTAATAGAAACATAGAAATTAGGTGCAGGAGTAGGCCTTCGAGCCTGCACCGCCATTCAATATGATCATGGCTGATGTGTGTTCATTTATGAAGTGCTTTGCTTGTCATTTTTATTTTTGACTTAAATACATTTCTTTTGATTTGTAATACAAATCCCAGCTACAATCTGTATGAGTACTTAATCTGTGATTTGTTTTTGAAAGGAATTAACATCGAGTACACACATCCGTCCTTGTTCTCTGTAAATAATGCCGTTGGGCACCGTATATTTATATCCATATCATTATTTTCTACATGCATCGATTTAAATGTATATTTCCTTCTTTGTCTTTTTAAAAAAAAATGTTCTGCAGCCTTTTTGAATGACTTTGCCAGAATCTTTGTCTCATTCTGTACAAATCAATTGAAATGATTCTCATTATATCATTCTCTACTGCATGTTAAATCTACATGGACCGTTTTTTATCATGGGGATTAGGGGAAAGCAATGGATTCAAGCCGGTTAAAGTTAAAATTAGAACAGTGTGTTTTGATGTTGTCAAAGCAATATTGCATTCAGGGTTATGTCAGTATTATTAATCTCACAAATAGCTAAATCAATCCATCAACCAAGATATAGTTCAGACTTGAGCTTGCAGACTACTCCTGTACACACCATACAATTGGGATAATTGAGATTGGCATAGGCAGGTTGTAGACTGAGTACTCCCTTGGGCAATTAATACTTTGAGTTGTATTGGTAGATGTCCTGTTTTGCTAGATATTGGCACTGTAAAAAATATTTATTTTAGATTGTTGATAACATACAAAGTTTCTCATTACTTGAATAAATGTTATTAAGTATAAATTGGATTTTTTTTTGATTGGTAATCTTTGCATTGAGTTTCCTTTGCACCTTCTGAGATTAATGTTATTGATTTGTAGAAGGATTTTTGCCATTTTTAAGGCAATTTGAAAACTTAAATTTAGTTACTACTTTGAGAAATCCTTTATTCTATTTACTCATGTACTTTCCACGTACTTTCCATGGTCTTGTAATCCTTCAGCTACTTCCAACATTTTAAATTATTTATTTCACATGCGCTGCAATCAATCCTGCATATAATCAACCAAATGCCTGTAAATTTGTTATTTGAATTTTTTGAGACCTTTCAAAATTGCCTGTTGCATTCAATTATGATGCTGTAATTCGCCTTTCTAAATCAACTGTATACCTTTTCACAATTTTCTATTTTCAGCTGACAAGGTCTAGATTTCTTATGGTTGTGCAGAAAACAGTATTGTGCACATGTTGTCCAACGAACCTACATAAGCACAAGTTCTATTTAGGTTGGTTCTACAATAGCAGATACCCCGTTCATATATAAAACTGAAATCTTAATGTGAAGCAGCCACGATCACTTGCACAAGCACGTTTACAAAACAGCTGATGTTACACCAAGTAGATGGCTAGTCTGCTAGTGATCGAGACTATCCAGTTTGGAGTTTAGTGCAATGCTATAGGCTAAAGCACTGGCTTGTGTTTTCTTGGGAGGTCAACCTTATGAATGCTGAAATGTTTTTGATTTCTTGGTTCATATGTTTGAAAATTCAGTTCCTTTCAAATTAGCTTCCATTTATTCAGCCAAGCCATTGTTTGATTACAAACAGGAAATCAATGCAGCATCCAAATTTGATTATCGTAAATCTTTCTATTTCTGAAATGAAGTGCACGTCTCAAGAAATTAATTAAAGGCCTAGGGATCGTCAAAGGTGATCTCCCACTCTGAACATTGCTGCTTAACATAACCAGCTCACACTCATCACATCGGCGAAGTTACTTGTTCAGTCAGTACCGTGTTGTTCATTAGAACATTGCCATTTTTTGGCTATGTAGAAAGAGTCCTAGAATCAAGACATAAATGCTTATAGGTTCCTAAAATGAATGAGGAATGACTGTAGTGTCATCAGAAATAGTTGTATATACACCTGGCTTGAGTTCATTTGTGTGGATGAGAAGCTAGGTCGGTTTTGCTTGGAGTAGGAGACATTTGGGGGTGGTTTAGTAGATTTCAAAATTCTGAAGAATTTAGGGGTATAGAGAAATTCTACTTGTTCTTGGTTCTTAGGTTCTTGGTCCTCCAAAATATTCCAAATGGAATTTAAACTGGAGGTGGTGAAGGGAGGGCTTAAGCCAGAAAGGGTTAGTCTGTCAAGTCGGGTCAAGTCAAGTAGTCAAGTCGGGTCAAGTCAACTTTATTTGTAACATACACATACAAGATGTGCAGTGAAATGAAAGTGGCAATGCCCGCAGATTGTGCAAAAACTCCAGAACAGAGTAGAACAGAATCAGTATTTACATGTTAGAAAATATTTTTTACAAAAGACACAACACAACAGTAAATTAGTACAGTAAATTAGTCCCTGGTGAGATAAGAGTTTACAGTCCTGATGGCCTGTGAAAGAAACTCTGTCTCATCCTCTCTGTTTTCACTGCATGACAGCGAAGGAGTTTGCATGACTGTAGCAGCTGGAACAGTCCGTTGTTGGGGTAGTAGGGATCCCCCATAATGTTGCTGGCTCTGGATCTGCACCTCCTGGTGTATAGGTCCTGCAGGGGGGCGAGTGTAGTTCCCATAGTGCGTTCGGCTGAACGCACTACTCTCTGCAGAGCCTTCCTATCTTGGGCAGAGCTGTTCCCAAACCAGTTTGTGATGTTATCGGACAAGATGCTTTCTACAGCCCCAGAGTATAAGCACTGAAGGACCCTCAGAGAGACTCTGAATTTCCTCAGGTGCCTGAGATGGTAAAGGCGCTATCTTGCCTTACTCATCAGTGCGGCAGTGTGTGTTGTCCATGTCAGATCCTCTATGATGTGAACTCCCAGGTATTTAAAGATGCTCACCCTATCCACAGTGGCCCCATTTATCTCCAGTGGCGTGTACGTCCTCGGATGTTGAGCCCTTCTAAAGTCCACAATCAGCTCCTTACCTTTTGTGACATTCAAGAGGAGGCTGTTGTTCTGACACCAGAGTGCCAGATCAGGCCCACCATCACAGTGACATCAGCAAACTTGATGATAGAGTTGGAGCTGAACCTGGCCACACAGTCATGTGTGTACAGGGAGTACAGTAGGGGGCTAAGGACACAACTCTGTGGGGATTCTGTGTTCAGGATGAGGGGGTTGGATGTATGTCTCCCCATCTTGACCACCTGGGGCTTGGCGGTGAGAAAGTCCGGACCCTGGCACACGGGAGTGTTCAGCCCCAGTTCCAGCAGCTTCTCAGCAAGTATAGTGGGGACTATGGTATTGAAAGCTGAACTGAAGTCAATGAACAGCATCCTCACGTAGTCCCCCTTCTGGCTGTCAAGGTGAGAGAGAGCGGTGTGCAGAACCTGGGAGACCGCATCATACTCAGAGCTGCTGTAGATTTGGAAGCAACAGCAGGAGAAGTTAAGCAAGAGAAAACACTGATTGGCTCTAGCCCAAGTGGGAGGAGAGAAGTGAGTCAGAGCGGGGAAAACAGTTGAAAACTGAGGAATTTGGTTTGTAAATTGGTAAATTAGGCAATTTATCAGTCAATATAAGCAAGACTGCTCTTAGGGAGCGACAGTGAGGGAGCGGCCTTGTGAGGGAAGTGTCCTGTGAGTAAAGTGTGAGTCTTTGGCTAGGAGGCTACGCAAAACACTGCAGAGGGAGAGACGAAAGAAGGAGATGTTAGGCAAGCTGATTCAGTGTGATGCTTGCAGTATGTGGGAGGTCAAGGACACTGCTGGTGCCTCTGGCTGCTACAAATGTGACAAGTGCATCCAGGTAGAGCTCCTGAAGGACCGTGTTGGGGAACTGAAGAAGCAAGTGGATGACCTCAGGTTTGTCCGAGAAACGGAGTCATAGAAACATAGAAATTAGGTGGAGGAGTAGGCCATTCGGCCTTTCGAGCCTGCACCGCCATTCAATATGATCATGGCTGATCATCCAACTCAGTATCCCGTACCTGCCTTCTCTCCATACCCCCTGATCCCCTTAGCCAGAAGGGCCACATCTAACTCCCTCTTAAATATAGCCAATGAACTGGCCTTGACTACCCTCTGTGGCAGAGAGTTCCAGCGATTCACCACTCTCTGTGTGAAAAAAGTTCTTCTCATCTCGGTTTTAAAGGATTTCCCCCTTATCCTTAAGCTGTGACCCCTTGTCCTGGACTTCCCCAACATCGGGAACAATCTTCCTGCATCTAGCCTGTCCAACCCCTTAAGAAGTTTGTAAGTTTCTATAAGATCCCCTCTCAATCTCCTAAATTCTAGAGAGTATAAACCAAGTCTATCCAGTCTTTCTTCATAAGACAGTCCTGCCATCCCAGGAATCAGTCTGGTGAACCTTCTCTGCACTCCCTCTATGGCAATAATACTTGTTCCTCGACAAGTCCTACAGCAAGATTGTTACACCTAAAGTACTGGAAGAGAGAAGGTGGGAGACGGTGAGAACGGGAGGGAAGCATGTAATGCAAACTTCGCCGGGTGTTGTACCTCTTGTGAACAGGTTCACCCACTTGGAAGCTGTCGGGACAGAAGACGTTTTTACACTGAGCGGCGGAGTGGCTTGTGATGCGAATAGGGCTGTTGAGCCAAAACCAAAAAGGCCAAAGTCGGGCAACGCCATTGTAGTGGGAGACTCCATTGTGAGAGGTACGGACAGGGGTTTCTGCGGCAACAGACGGGATTCGAGGATGATGTGCTGCCTTCCTGGTGCCAGGATCCAGGATGTCACGGACAGAGTGCAGAAAATCCTCAAGGGCGAAGGTGAACAGCCGGAAGTGGTAGTGCATGTCGGCACAAACGATGTCGCAAAGAAGGGGATGAATATTCTGCAGCGTGACTTTAGAGAGCTCGGAAAAATGCTGAAAAGCAGGACCTCCAGGGTTGTTATCTCCGGTTTGCTTCCAGTTCCTCGTGCTGGCGAGAGCAGGAACAGGGAGATACGGGACCTGAATGTGTGGCTGAGGAACTGATGCACGGGGCAGGGATTTAGATTCTTAGATCACTGGGATCTGTTTTGGAGTAAGGGGGACTGTACAAAAGGGACGGATTGCATCTTAACAGGTGGGGGACCAGCATTCTGGCAGGCAGGTTTGCCACTGCTACACGTGTGGTTTTAAACTGAATAAGGGGGGTGGGGTGTCGAATGGGATCGTTGAGGATGGAGTTAAAGAGAAAGGGTTTCTTAAATGTGTGAGCGTAGAGACAGAGGAGTGTAAAATGAGGGTAGAAGCAATAGGTAGCAAGATGAAAAGTAAAAGTGGCAGGCAGACAAATCCAGGGCAAAAATCAAAAAGGGCCACTTTTCAACATAATTGTATAAGGGGTAAGAGTGTTGTAAAAACAAGCCTGAAGGCTTTGTGTCTCAATGCAAGGAACATTCGTAATAAGGTGGATGAGTTGAATGTGCAGATAGCTATTAATTACTATGATATAGTTGGGATCACGGAGACATGGTTCCAGGGTGATCAAGGCTGGGAGCTGAACATCCAGGGATATTCAATATTCAGGAGGGATAGGGAGATGGGGTAGCGTTGCTGGTTAGAGAGCAGATTAATGCAATAGAAAGGAAGGACATTAGCTTGGAGGATGTGGAATCGATATGGGTAGAGCTGCGAAACACTAAGGGGCAGAAAACGCTAGTGGGAGTTGTGTACAGGCCACCTAACAGTAGTAGTGGAGTTGGGGATGACATCAAACAGGAAATTAGAAATGCGTGCAACAAAGGTAAAACAGTTATAATGGGTGACTTCAATCTACATATAGATTGGGTGAATCAAATTGGAAAGGGTGCTGAGGAAGAGGATTTCTTGGAATGTATGCGGGATAGTTTTCTAAACCAACATGTAGAGGAACCAACGAGAGAGCAGGCTATTCTAGATTGGGTATTGAGTAATGAGGAAGGGTTAGTTAGCAGTCTTGTTGTGCGTGCCCCCTTGGGCAAGAGTGACCTTAATATGGTTGAGTTCTTCATTAGGATGGAGTGTGACATTGTTAATTCAGAAATAAGGGTCCTGAACTTAAAGAAAGGTAACTTTGAGGGTATGAGATGTGAATTGGCCAAGATAGACTGGCAATTGATTCTCAATGGGTTGACGGTGGATATGCAATGGAAGGCATGTAAAGACTACATGGATGAACTACAACAATTGTTCATCCCAGTTTGGCAAAAAAATAAATCAGGGATTGTAGTGCATCCGTCGATAACCAGGGAAATCAGGGATAGTATCAAAACAAAAGATGAAGCGTACAAATTAGCCAGAAAAAGCAGCCTACCAGAGGACTGGGAGAAATTCAGAGTCCAGCAGAGGAGGACAAAGGGCTTTATTAGGAAAGGAAAAATAGATTATGAAAGAAAACTGGCAGTGAACATAAAAAGTGACTGCAAAAGCTTTTATAGATATGTGAAGCGAAAAAGATTAGTTAAAACAAATGTTGGTCCCTTGCAGTCACGAACAGGTGAATTGGTCATGGGGAACAAGGACATGGCAGACCAATAACTACTTTGGTTCTGTCTTCACTAAGGAAGACATAAATAATCTGCCGGAAATAGCAGGGGACCGCGTGTCAAATGGAGGAACTGAGTGAAATCCAGGTTAGCCGGGAAGTGGTGTTAGGTAAATTGAATGGATTAAAGGCCGATAAATCCCCAGGGCCAGATAGGCTGCATCCCAGAGTACTTAAGGAAGTAGCCCCAGAAATAGTGGATGCATTAGTGATAATTTTTCAAAACTCTTTAGATTCTGGAGTAGTTCCTGAGGATTGGAGGGTGGCTAATGTAACCCCACTTTTTAAAAAGGGAGAGAGAGAGAAAACGGGGAATTACAGACCAGTTAGTCTAACATCGGTAGTGGGAAAACTGCTAGAGTCAGTTATTAAAGATGGGATAGCAGCACATTTGGAAAGTGGTGAAATCATTGGACAAAAAAGTCAGCATGGATTTATGAAAGGTAAATCATGTCTGACGAATCTTATAGAATTTTTCGAGGATGTAACTAGTAGAGTGGATAAGGGAGAACCAGTGGATGTGTTATATCTGGACTTTCAGAAGGCTTTCGACAAGGTCCCACATAAGAGATTAGTATACAAACTTAAAGCACACGGTTTTGGGGGTTCAGTATTGATGTGGATAGAGAACTGGCTGGCAGACAGGAAGCAAAGAGTAGGAGTAAACGGGTCCTTTCACAATGGCAGGCAGTGACTAGTGGGGTACCGCAAGGCTCAGTGCTGGGACCCCAGCTATTTACGATATATATTAATGATTTGGACGAGGGAATTGAATGCAACATCTCCAAGTTTGCGGATGACACGAAGCTGGGGGGCAGTGTTAGTTGTGTGGAGGATGCTAGGAGGCTGCAAGGTGATTTGGATGGGCTGGGTGAGTGGGCAAATGGCATGGCAGATGCAGTATAATGTGGATAAATGTGAGGTTATCCACTTTGGTGGTAAAAACAGGAAAGTAGACTATTATCTGAATGGTGGCCAATTAGGAAAGGGGGAGATGCAACGAGACCTGGGTGTCATGGTACACCAGTCATTAAAAGTAGGCATGCAGGTGCAGCAGGCAATGAAGAAGGCGAATGGTATGTTAGCATTCGTAGCAAAAGGATTTGAGTATAGGAGCAGGGAGGTTCTACTGCAGTTGGAGACCACACCTGGAGTATTGCGTAAAGTTTTGGTCTCCTAATCTGAGGAAAGACATTCTTGCCATAGAGGGAGTACAGAGAAGGTTCACCAGACTGATTCCTGGGATGTCAGGACTTTCATATGAAGAAACACTGGATAGACTCGGTTTGTACTCGCTAGAATTTAGAAGATTGAGGGGGGATCTTATAGAAACATACAAAATTCTTAAGGGGTTGGACAGGCTAGATGCAGGAAGATTGTTCCCGATGTTGGGGAAGTCCAGAACAAGGGGTCACAGTATAAGGATAAGGGGAAATATTTTAGGACCGAGATGAGGAAAACATTTTTCACACAAGAGTGGTGAATCTCTGGAATTCTCTGCCACAGAAGGTAGTTGAGGCCAGTTCATTGGCTATATTTAAGAGGGAGTTAGATGTGGCCCTTGTGGCTAAAGGGATCAGGGGGTATGGAGAGAAGGCAGGTACAGGATACTGAGTTGGATGATCAGCCATGATCATATTGAATGGCGGTGCAGGCTCGAAGTGCCGAATGGCCTACTCCTGCACCTATTTTCTATGTTTTTTATCCGTGGATCTGTTCGGACGATATGCGAACTGCTGCGGGTCCATGTTGCGAGGGAGGAAGGCGCAGATGTGGTTCTTGATCAGCCTCATCGAAGCATTTCATGGCGACCGAGAACGTGAATTTAAGATGATTGGTAAAAGAATCAGACAGAAGAGGAGGTATTTTTTTTTAAAACAGTCTGAGACTTGTTGCCTGAAATGGAAGTGATAATAATATAGCATTAACATTCAAAAGGAATACGATATAAAGTTTTTATAGAGCATTATGGAAGAAAAATAATATTAAATCGAAGCAACCAGTTATCGAATGCTGAACACTACTGGGCCCAGGATTCTTTTCTCCTGCTGAATAGTCACTATATCCCCATCCCTCCCTCTTTCCATACCCCCTATCTATCTATCACTTACCAGGCTTTGTCCTGCCCCCACCTCATCCAGCTTTCTCCTCCCTACTCTAATCAGTCTGAAGAAGGTTCCCCATCCAAAACATCACCTATCCACGTACTCTAGCGATGCTGTCTGACCTTTCAGGTTAGATATTCTTATCAGGTTAGATTTTACAAAGAATGGCTGCTAACATCAAATGATTCAAAAGATTTCACTCAAAGCAACGTATGTAGTAATTGGATATATTGGAGCTCCAGCCGGCAGTACGGAGGAACAGTTGAGGATAAATTTCTTTCAAATCAAGGACAGAACACAACGTGGCTGGACACTGAAATATCTGTACCGTTAGTGCTGTTTTGTAATCGACTCGTGTTTTTTAATCCATTGGCGTTACTTGGAATTTGTTGATGGCACATTCCTATTCGATTTGGATAAAGCATTGAGATCCTGGTCTCCAACTATCTGGAGTTGTTATCTATCCAAATATTTTTGATGTCTAATAGAATTAAGCTGTTTTAATAGAAATTTGAGAGCTGGAACATTTTTAAATTTGTGCGTGACATTTTCAAGAGAATGATTGATTGAAAGAAATGAAAAGAACACTTGCACCAGTTTAACCAAAACAAATAAACGCTATTCGGTTCTTTGGTTGGGTAAACCCAAGGGCGGATCAGATGTTAAATGGGGTATAACGTAAAGATTGGATTAGACTGGATTGAGGAAATGCTGCCATGGCTGTTTCCATTGGGTATGAATGGGCCAAATCCAAGTCTGATTATTCGAAGAAACCAGCATTGAAATGTAATTTTCTTTAATAGTTATTTGAATAAAATTATTTGCACAATATAATTAGCAAACGTTTATAAAACTTTAGCAAACCTTGATAAAACTTTCCACGAGTGGGGGGGGGGGGGGGGGGGGGGGTCGTCGGCTGGGAAGTTCAAATAGGAGATGTAAAGCTGAATACATTTGATGGAATGCTGGCAGTTAAGGCTCGTCATACCAGACATTCAGTACAATCATTCCAGATAAGAAAAATAAAATCTTAATCTGTAGAGTTGTGTAGACATAGCTGCTGCAACCTTTCTCTCTCTCTCTCTCTCTCTCTCTCTCTCTCTCTCTCTCCTCTCTCTCTCTCTCTCTGCCTCTCTCTCTCTCTCTCTCTCTCTCTCTCTCTCTCTCTCTCTCTCTCTCTCTCTCTCTGCCTCTCTCTCTCTCTCTCTCTCTCTCTCTCTCTCTCTGCCTCTCTCTCTGCCTCTCTCTCTGCCTCTCTCTCTGCCTCTCTCTGCCTCTCTCTCTCTGCTCTCTCTCTCTCTGCCTCTCTCTCTCTCTCTCTGCCTCTCTTGCTCTCTCTCTCTCTCTCTCTCTCTCTCTCTCTCTGCCTCTCTCTGCCTCTCTCTCCCCCTCTCTCCTTCCTCTCTCTCTCTGCCTCTCTCTCTCTGCCTCTCTCTCTCTGCCTCTCTCTCTCTCTCTCTCTGCCTCTCTCTCCCTCTGCCTCTCTCTCTCCCTCTCCCCCTCCCTCTCCCTCTCCCCCCCCTCCCCCTCCCCCCTGCCCCTCCCCCTCTCCCCCTGCCCCTCTCTTTCTGCTGCTCTCCCTTCCCCCTCCCTCCCCTCTCCCCCTGCCCCTCTCCCCCTGCCCCTCTCCCCTGCCCCTCCCTCTCCCTCTGCCTCTCCCTCTCCCTCTCCCTCTCCCCTGCCTCCCTCTCTCTCTTTCTGCCTCTCTTTCTGCCCTCTCTCTTTCCTCTGCCTCTCCCTCCCTCCTCTGCCTGCCTCTGCCTCTGCCTCTGCCTCTGCCTCTGCCTCTGCCTCTGCCTCTGCCTCTGCCTCTGCCCCTGCCCCTGCCTCTGCCTCTGCCTCTGCCTCTCTCTCGCCCTCTCTCTTGCCTGATATTCCACACAGGCATACGCTGCTACCTCTTCATCCTCCTACGCTTCATCCTCGTTCTCATTCTCTCCCTCGTTCTCTTTCTCCTCCTCTTCTTTCTATCTTCAGCAGTCGAAGGTGCTTGTCCTGCCTGAGGACGCCAATACTGCTGCCAGTATCAGCATGTCTGTCTCCAATTCCTTCCTGAGTCGTCACAGCTCCTTATCTTCATCTTCGGTGAGTGGCCTTGTGATCTGCTGTGTGTGTGCCTTTTTTCAGTTGCCTCTGCTGATCAAAACAAAATGCCATACTTGGTTGTCATTATTTTTCTCTTCAAAAAAATTGTGCTCTGTACTAATTTCTGAATCTTGATGGCTATTAATTTGTGGTGATCAAGAATTTTATTTGCTTTTTCCTGAATTGTAAATATGCAATTAAACAGTTGGGGCCAAGCTGTGGAGGATAGGCAGCTTGCTCCAGATTCCTACCTGAAATTGTTATTAAAATTGAAATTGGGCCGTCTTACAAAACACTCCAATTCTTTATTTAACATGCCTATATAAGCTGCAGAGAACTGTCTGGATTTTTTTTTGCAAGCAATTGAACTGTCATATTACCAAAGTGACCAAAGGTTCCTATAATATTTAAACATAAGTTTCATGTTTTATATGAATTAAGGTTACGTTCTAAGACAGCATTTATTACATTATGAGATGATTTTGTTGATGCTGTGGCAACGGTGCCTGGAAGTTTCGCCTCATTTGACATCTTTTCCTATCCTGTATTGGTTCGTGAAAGCTTTCCTATCCACTTTCAAGACTAGCTAACAATATAAGAATCTGCATTGTTTGAACAGTTTGTTCATATTTGTTATTTACAGAATGTACTTTGCAGAATAACAATTTGATGTGGTTCATATTTTGGTGACGATGGAAGTTGCACCCTCTATTTTTGTGTTTGATGTGCTTTACTGTATTGTTTCTTGTGAAATGAATTCGTATCTTATTATTCAACTGAAACATTTTAATTGAATTTCCCTAATTTGCGAGCCACATGTATAAGCTCATAGGAGGGAGGGAATGACAATTGAACGTTACAACCTTTGCAAGCTGCTGTATTTGTGGATCAGTTCCAAAGCATGATTCGTGCATTCTCCGTCGTGTGTAATGAAAAAAAATATTCATTCATGGATTTCTCTTTGTGAGCGCTTGCAAGGCATTCCTTCACATTTGTCCTGCTATACTTAATTACCAATGCCTGTAAGTGCAACTAATTGATTTTTTTTAAGGGTTAAGACTGCCTGGGTTTCTTCACCTGTTCCATCACATTACGCTTTTCAATATTGATGAATTTTTTTAATTAAGTGAGAACATTATTTGTTAACTTCAAATTTCTGAATACATGGATTTAAATTTATTCCAGGTGAAGGGTCGGTTGAAATAGGTTTTGCCTGCCATTGCAGATTGCTGTGTTGGAACAAAACTGTGATAATTAGAAATTAATACCACAGAATGGATTAAGATTCTGACAAAAGCTTTGGTCAAAAGCAACTATCGATTCCACCTGAGACATTGCTGTTATTATTGAAGTAACTCATTTTAAACCACTATTTGTGCTTGAATATTCCCTCAAACTACTGCATTTCGAATAATTTGCAAAACTCCAAGAAGGAAATGATCAAAGCAAAACATCCCTTAGTTATTTATTTAAAGAAGCCAAAGGCAAAATGATGTTAATAATATCTATGTTAATAATATCTATGTTAATAAAGTATCAGAAGGATTTCTGCAAAGGTATCAAATTGAGTTAAGAGCAAAAGTCATCACTGTGTCTCTCAAGTCTGTTCTGCCATTTAGTGGGATCATGACCTCTAATTCCACATACCCACTGGTAAACCTTGCCTCCTGCTTTCCCCTTCATCCCCCCCCCCCTCATTTTTGTTCCCTTTTACATTCTCCCCTCTCTAGTACCCATAGATGTGTAGATGTAGTTGAAGGGAGGAGGCTGGTTGAAGGGAGTACCTATAGATGTGTAGATGGAGTTGAAGGGAGGAGGCTGGTTTATATGCTGGACTGGACTTAATGCACAACTCTACAAATTCCAGCAGTCTTGGACACAACAGTTGTCAAAATGAGCTGTGATACATGCTGATAAGGTGCTTTCTATGGTGCATCCACCAAATCTGGTGAGTGTGATTGAAGAAATGCTGAATGTCTTTAACTTTCTAAGGAAATAGAGGATTTGGTGTGCTTTGTTAGCGGTAGTGTCATTGTGGTTGGACCAGGACCAGTTGGTGATATTTGCACCCAGAAAATTGAAACTCTTCACCATCTCCACTTCAGCACCATTGATACAGACTGAGGCATGAGCCCACCTCCTGAAATCAGTAACCAGCTCCTTAGTTTTGCTAACATGTATATGTAGTTGGAGCAGAATTTGCAAGAGTTTTGGACATATAGGGAGTACAGTTTGGGGCTGAGAAAGCAGCCTTGTGCGGCATCAGTGTTGAGAATTATTGTGGAGGATGTTTTGTCATCTATCTTTGCTAATTGTGGAATTTGGGGAATTACAGTGTCGAAGGTAGAACTGATGCAGGTGTCCTTATTATCCAGATGTTGCCAGGATGGGTGTCGGGCCAGGGAGATGGGTGGTGGTGGTGGAACATTTGCAGTGGTGTCTGGGAGACGAGTTGATTTGCACCATGACCAGCCTCTCGAACCACTGCATCAAGTTTAGTGTTGGCAATAAAATTGCATTGAGATCACATTGGTATATGGGTGAACACAAAATGCGTTGGATATTCAGAAATTGTACCTAATAGGGGAATGGTGATTGCATTATTCAAGTCAAGTCGACTTTATTTGTCACATACACATACAAGATGTACAGTGAAATGAAAGTGGCAATGCCTGCGGGATTGTGCAAAACAGAACAGAACCAGTATTTACATTTTTTTTTAAAGACACAACAATAATTACAGTCCTGATGGCCTGTGGGAAGAAACTCTGTCTCATCCTTTGATCAGGACAGGCTTGGTGACGTATATATGATGGAATTTAGACTGGAGATCTTGACAACGTTTAGTTGTCCACAGCATGGTTAAAGACTGGAGAAAAAGGCCACAAATGATTGCCACATATTTGTAGATTATTCTCAACATTCAGTGCTTGGATGCTTCCATTTTCTAATTTATATTGGATGCAGTTTTTTTTCTTTTAAAGTGAGATACATGTACGGGGTCATTTTCTTACTCTGATGCCATCCAGTAGTTTCTGCAGAGTGCACACTTGGAATTTTCTTCTGTTTAAAAAAAGTACATTTGAGATAGATGAAGGAAAATCTGACTACATTGGATGAAAAATGAAATCAAAGCTGATTTATTTATAGTGTACAGTACTTAATTTATGCGTACTATTTGGAATAAATTGGACAGATTCGATGTCCAACGTTTAAAATTTGGTGCTAAATATAAGAAATCAAGGAAAGGAATTAAAATAGGTTAATGTTCAATACAGAAAAACAGTATGGAATATACTAGATTGAAAATATATTGGATTATCTACTGCTCACGACAACTAATTGTAAAAATATGGGCTAATTCGTTCAAAGAGACTTAATTATTCACATCTATTGCAGACCTATTATATAGCATCTTTAATCAGCTGGATGTCTTACGGCACTTCTCATGAATAACATTTGACACTAGGCTAAGTGAAGTGATATTGGCATAAATGTTATAGGGGGAGGGGAGTGATCAATTATGTCAGTGTAAATGTGTAGTCTTTAGTGTTGATTCTAAGGATTGAAACATCAAGCTAAGTAAAGCAAGGTCACGCAAAGTCCATTTCTCAATTTCCTTCCCACACTATGACAGATTTCAAATGAATCTGCTGATCTGTTAGGCAGATTGTAGACAGAGCTCCAGCTATACTCATGCACTGTACTAATCTAAATATTTCCTGTAAAAATGATAATATTTGTATGATAGATTAGTGTTGTGTATATATAGTATGAAAGGAGTTTCTGTTCCACTTTAGATTTCGCCCTTTGTCTTGGTTGCTATCAATTGTGCCAATAATAAACTCAAAGATCAAATAATAAATTGGAACCAGTTTATCTTTTATGTGCATGTACAATAGGGAGGTTGCACGTAAGGTCATCTGGTCAAAGGGCGTGACACGCAGTAGCTCAATCCTTCTGGAGTACAAGACAGCTTCCGGCATACACTAGTAACACATGCAACACACGTCCTTACCTGTTTAAAAACGGCCAAAATGGTCGATTTTTGCGCTGTAAAAATTTGTGGGAATAGGGGTAACCGTGTGAAAACCGCCAAAATCACTGCTGCTCGCTGACTTGTGAAAGAGCAGCGTGCTGGCAGATTGAGGGCAGGTCCTGGCTCATGACAGCCCAGGGCTGGAGGGTGACTGAGCGCTCTGAACCCAAGCACCAAGGTGTAAGCGGCGGAAGGAGCGCATCCCTCGGGACAGCCCCCACTCTCCCCCTCGGGGTCAGCGCTGTCCAGCCACAGCCGCCCCCCCACCCCGTCTCCCCCTGTGAGGCCGCACTGTCACGGGCTGTGGGACGGCAGCGCCCACACACGGGGCCGGGTGGAGCGGGGCCACGGCTCCGGGCAGCGCACACACGGGGACGAAAATCCGGCAACGTCCCTGTCAGCTGCAGCAGAGTTGGGGACTGTCTGGTCCCTCCGCCCACCCGGAGTCACTGACCGCGCTGCACCGGCACTCAACTCCATTTGCAATTCCTCTGCCCACTTGCGCATCTGTTCGAGATCCTGTTATAATTTTTGTTAACCATCTTTAGTGTCTACAATACCACTCATTTTGGAGTCATCAATGAAGAACCAAAAAAATCATCAACCTGAAATGTTGACCTTTTCCCTCTTCACGGAAGCTGTCTGATCTGAGTATTATCTTTTTTTAATTTCCTGGTATAAAAATCTACGCGATTATCTCTCTTGATTGCATACAAGCTTTCTGTGAGAAACGCGTCTTGGTTTTGTTTGAAAGTTACCTCATGAATCCTCACTGGCAAATTTGGAATGATTAACATTTTCAATCTGATTATATCAAGCATGTGATTGAATTTATTTTGAACTGACCATGATTACATCACATTTATCTGAAACTAAACAAGCTGGGTTATCACTTGATTGGTTGTTATGTATAAACCTATGGTTCGAACAAACAAGAGTTGAAATGTTGTCCTAGGAAAATGCAGCCCAGTATAACTGATTAATTGATTACTAGGGAGAAAGTAGTCCGAGGGACAGGAGGTGGGAGGGAGAAGTTTTCCTTAAAGTGCTTTTAAATGACCTGCACACAGTGCATTTGCCAGAATTTTATAAATGACCTATGAACCTTTCCTTTTTCTTTCTTTCTCTCTCCTCAGTTCAAGTCGGTTTTTAGATCCTATTCGCAGGACTTTGTTCCTCACCATCATACCTCTGCATCTCCTTCTCTTTGCACTATCTCCTCCCACTTTCCGGCTGTGCACCAATCGAGGAGCTCCGATCTAACTTTGCCGGGCTCAGCTAGCATAGTGAAAGCTGCGGAACTGCTGGACTGCTCTCATGACAATGCAAAGCCTGTTGTCGTCTGCCTCCCTCCTGAGTCTGCTTTTCCTAACTCTCTCCAAACTACTTCGGTGAGAATTGCTTATGAATACTTCAGTGCTTTTCAAAACCTATACTTGTGATAAAAGGTCCTAAATCTGCAACTGACGTAGAAGAACTTGGTTGATATCTTTATAATTATTCTCCAACTTAAAACCAATTAAATTAGCATTCTACATTTAAAGTATGCTAATGTGCTCTCTGTTCAAATGAAGATCATCTCCAGTGTGGTATTCATTTTTGAAAAGGTTGATTTCAGTAATTTGGTGTTTATAATCAAATTGTATGCTGGTAAGAAATGCAGCATCAATGATTTGGTTTTTTTTAATGGTTATTTCAGCACGTCATATCTTAACTGAGCAAACCAGTCGGGTGTGTTATAGTCAAATACCATCTGCTGGATGCCATCAAAGTGCTAATGCCAGCAGTCCAAACCACCATTTATTTGCCACACCAAGCATTCTTTGCTTCCACACTTGTGATGTGTGCTGCACCAAATCCTAAATATGAAATGATGCGAATTATAATATTTGGGATTATGATCAATAAGAAATATACTAATGAGACGAGGTAGACCAGAATGGTATGTAGCAAGTGTGTACCTACAAGGAGGAAGAGTAACAAGGAGAAAAAAAGATAAAGAGATAGAAATATATCAGGGTTGCAATGTTCTGTGTAATACTAAAGTTGAGTACCTATGGACATCAAGTGGAATAGAAGGTAATGTTATAGTTTAATAGCAGCTTGGTTTAGACTGGTTCAAGACTGAATAAGCCTGACTACAAAACTTCAATGTTTCAGGATATGTTTAGTTATGTTTATGTAATGTTATGTTTTAGTCCTGGTGATCTGAGCCATTTTGTTTTATGTAAATTATTAATTTATGATTGAAGGAAATTATATTAATTTGATGATAATACCAAGTTTGGGTATTGCAGTGTGCTTAATATAATGTATTTTAGGGAAAGAAACCTCTCCTAGGTCTTAAATCTGTGGGGAAAGATCAAATATCAATGGGGATGTCAAAATTTGAAACTAAGCTTTGATTATAATGGAGGCACTATTTAAATGAAAAGTCCCAAGTATTATAAACAACAGATTTGGAACATGCAATTGAAGACTTGGTTTGTATAGTATGTTTTATGGAGGATCTAGAGAGAAAAAACTCTCTTAATTTAGATCAAGACAACTGGTACATCACAGTGGGGTGCTAAATCCACTCGAGCAAGGACTTAGTCGGCAATAGCCATGCAGCCTTCGTTGGTGCAGTTAGGAAGGAAGACGATGGAGCGGTGGACTGGTCGCAACGTTGATGAGTGTCAAGAGGAGCCATGTGGGTCGGACATGAACGTGCAAGAGGCAAACAAAACTTGGAACAACTTATTTTGGAACACTTAAGAATTTTACGTGACCATGTTTTTGTAAAATGTAGACCGGCCGAGCAGGCACGGAATGGTCAAATAGATCAAAAAAAATCAATGTGTTAATAACCAAGTTCATGTGGATGAAAACGACTGACAAGAGTTCAGCTTCAGAAAATGTCTTGCTCGGAGGAGTAAACCCTCTACTGATGCTAATCTTAAGTAAAGCTTTGAGCTCAAAGGTGCCTTTATCTTGAAGTTGGTAACAAGGATACTGGGAAGAAATATGTTCTCACTATTAATTTCTGTTCAGCCTTTTATATTTAACAAGTAGGGGTGACAAGAGGTTGCAGAACTTGCTTCAATTGTTCCACTAAAATGTTTAACCACCATTAGAGAATATTGGGTATCGTACATCAGCGACTCCAACTAACTCCTTGGATTGTTCAGAAATGTTCTAAATGTTGCATTGTTTGGATCAGTTAAATTTCAGCATGGAAATACAGACTGGCTAAATATTCAATAACTTTTTTTAAAGTAACAGCTGGGTATAGATTTGTGATCAATAATCCTCAGGGAGTGTTAAGTTTTTCACGTGGATTTTTCATGGATGTGCTTTTTATTTATTTATCTATTTATTTATTTGTTTGTTTTATTATTTATTTTGAACAGAATATAAAAAGAATAAAAAACAAGTGTGAAACAGCATACAAAAAACAAAACAAAAATATTTATAAAGTGTCATAACAATATCTATAAATAAATGAAATAATGTGTCCGAAAAGGAGAAGGAAGCAGCCAAAGCTTATTAATTCCCACCCCTTATTCAACTGCTTGTAATTATCTTATACAAATTTAGCAGCTATATGTACACCATATGTACAGCCACTATATGTACACCAAATTATTTACATTTTTAAAGAAAATCTTGAAAAGTTAACATAATTCATGAATAAATGAATGTTGTTCACAGGATGTACAAATTGTAGAACTTTAAAAACATGGATGTCACCAGAGCCTTTGAGATACTTTAACAAACATTTCCGAAAAGAAGGACCTCGACCTGAAATTTCACCATTCTTTTTCTCCAGAGATGCTGCCTGTCCCGCTGAGTTACTCCAGCATTTTGTGTCTTTTCCGAAAAGAACTGTGCAAACAGATGAGATGTACATTATACTATGTAGCGAGAGGCTTGTTGAACCTTCTGGTCATATTATTCATGTACTATGCTCTAGATTTTTTTTTTCTAGTTCTGCATGCAATTTCCATGATTTTTACGTAATTTAAGGGTTATTTTTTATGCTTCTTAGTTTCACCAAATTAATTGCAGCATTAGTTTTATCAATTGAAGTCGATTTGTCACGAGGATTCACAAGGAAAGGAAATTAATTGCAAGCATACTGAATCTCATTGTGACATTTCTTGGCAGAAAACCAGGTTCATAAAATCAGACTCTAGTTAATGGAGAGCTGCAAATGTCAATTTGCTGATTTGACTTCTGAGCATTTTAAAGTGGAATTTCTAAATACTACACACTCTCATGTTCTTCCCCACGTCCCCCTATCACAGCAGTTAACTGTGCATATCTACCTAATCATGCAAATATTTGCTTTTCTGTAGTACTCCAGAAACAATTAATCTGATCCTATTGAGCGGATCACCATCAAACTCAAATGACAGATTTTGTCAGCTTGCTCCTGCACATTGAATCATAATGTGTGTTTCCAATCTCCCCCATATGTCAATACTTGGACGGATGTAGAGACCCTTTCTCACAGGAACTCTGCACCCCGTGATCCAGCAGCATGAAGGCATTGGATGGTGCAGGGTTGGCCCTGCCCTGAACACTCCACAGGTGGTGAGGTTGGAGGAGGAAGAAGCTTTGGTGATGGAAGCTTCAGTTGATTTGCTTTAATGTTCAGATTTTTAACATTAAAAATAAACATTGTGGCAGAGCATCTCGAGTGCCTTTTGGAATAAATAAATATGGGAGATTGAGCTGAAGATCAGTGTTTGAGTGATGGGTTTGGTTTGATTATTGTCTTGAGTTTGAAAACCATTGTACACTGAAGCGAGAGTGAACATCTTGAGGCCTTCTCTCCTGTAGAGCGAGAGCAATAGTGAGGATGCTGGTGAGGGGGAATACGTTAATCTGTATTCGTCCAACCAAACCAATGGAGACCTCCCTCACTCTCAAGCAGTAAGTAGCATCCGAAGCATGTTGAGTCTTTGGTGCTTGGCTCTAGAGGGAAGCATGTTGGAATGGTTTTCTATTGTGCTGCTCATTTCATTGTGCTGTGAAACTCATCATTAATAAAATTAACATCAACCAACTGCTCACCCTGTAGTCTTTCAGTATTGGACCCACTAAGAAGGTAGGGTATCACATGACCAATTTGCCTGGCAGCCATAATCCAATGGGCGGTATAGCTAGGAATTTTGCTTCTTATCACCAAGATAACCTGGCTTTGTTTATTGAGATCTAATTGGCATTTATACCATTGGCAGCTGACTGAAACAAACATGGGCCAGCTTCCATAAATAGGTAAGCATGTTTCAAAATATTAGATGCAGTCCCTGTTTATTAAGCTTTCATTTTCAAAATCGACATTGTCTTGGAGTCATCTCTAAAATCTATTTCCAATTCCAATATATAGTCATTACATCAATGCAACCAAATATTCTACTTCATACTTACAGAAACATCAAAAATGTCATTTGGTATATGACAGCTGTGATAGTGAGGTATTGGCCAAACATCAAGCTGCTTGTTGCCATGCTCGTTTTATTGTATGTGAGGTGCACATGCACAAAGAGTACCTCTGCCTGTATCGTAATTCACACAGCACTAGGATTTTGATCTACAATGACTCAAAACAAAGCAATACTTCCAGTAAAACACTTATTCTGTTCTCAGTTTTCTTCATGTGCTCACACACCTCTATTCTTTGCCAACCTAGAAATTGAGTTGTGACATTTCTTTTAAGTTACCCTCTTGTTCATCTCTTCACTGTAATTGTTTCATCCATTGGAATCTTCTGCCAAAACCCTGTGCTGGAATTCTTTCTCTGAACAACTTTATCCCACTGTCCCTCCTTTAGGGTGTTCCTTAATCTTTCTTTTTTTTAACCAAGTTTTAATATAACTTTAATGGAGCAAAGGTTCCCAGTGCTCTTTTAGGTAGTGTCATTAAATAGTCAAAGGGCATTGAACAAGTCCCAGTTGTTGTTTTGCCTGCCTTTGTTTGCTTGCCGCATCTAATCAAGGTTGAATAAGAAGAACTTGGTTATGGCATTAGTATCCAGCGTCTCTCTCTATCTTATGCAGAAAAACATCTTGTATTGCATCATTTAAGATGTTTAGAACAGAATAAATCTTGTTCTTCCAGGGCACACAACTAACGCAAACATTTTCTGCAACAGGTTTAGCTGTACACAAAATACTGAACTGCCTCTTTGTACTCATGTCAATGCTCAAAGTTGTAGTTGAGAAGGCTGCGGTTGTTGGTCATGGTGTAGCTTTTAGCTTCTAAAACATGTGCTTTTAACATGCTTCATACTGCTCTACACATAACTGCTTGCATGGAGAGCGACTATTGGCCTTTAGACTACTTTCTCATATGGCTGCAGTGATGAAAATGGATTGATTCAGCTTTTTACTCTAGCATTTTGGCTTGACAATTTTGAGGGAACATATAAACATTTGTAGAATAGTAAACGTGACCAGCTTGTGGTTATTTGTCTGAGAGAAATAAACCATTAAAGTTTTTATCTCCAGATGTATATTTAAAATCTAACCAGTTTCTCGACTGTGCACATCACTGTTTTTCCAAGAACCTGCACCCTATTAGTCTTAAATGCAATCTAGATAATATTTTTTCAGATTTGGAACAAAATGACCACTCAGTTAATTTGGGATTATAATTAGTTGACCTGTATATACTTAGCTAACTATTGTAAGCGCTACAGCCTTTTGGAAACGCTTCACTTTTGATAGAGCTATGGATAAAATGCTCTCACTCTGCAGTTTGACAGTCCAGTGTGTGTTGTGCTTGTGTGTGGTAACAATAGGCGTAAAATTTAATGCTACAAAAGCTAAACAAGTATTTTATCCCTTACACTCCTCAGTGGACTATACCGCAGTAAGTTTTATGCCTCGTATTAGTGGCTTCTACTACTACACTAATTTTTTTTAAAGCTATTTTGGGTACTAAATATCTCTTGGCACTCGTGTAAGTGCTGACTGTAGCATTTTCCAAAAGTGGTTTTCTGCAGATTTATGTAATAGTTTAAAAAATAATAGTCATAAAATCAATATAACAGATTCCAATGGATTTCTAAATACATCACCTTTTTAAAAGAGTTCCAACCAATTGGATAATTGACAAAGTTGCCAAAGATACATCTTGACTGTTCCTATATGAGACCAATCATGAAATAATTAAATATTATTTTCCATACTTTAATGGATAATTCTATGGCTGTGTCCATATTCAGCACTATTTATTTGCGGATCATATTTTGGATATAATACAGTTTCCAATTGATATTTAGCACTTAAAGTTGGCATTTTCTGGGGAAAAACAACCCAGTGTTAGTCATCGACCATTTTTATTCTTTCTTTCTGGCTATTCAGGAAATGCCGATGTGTGCTGATACTGTAAGTGATTCCATCTTTAACTTTTGTCTTAAATTGCACTAGTACCACTAGTACTCGGCGGCTTTAGCACATTTTTAGACGGTTATCGTCAGTAGTAGATAATATTTGAGAATACCTAATGTAGTCGAAAAGCTGTAGATGATGATATGATTCTAACATAATTCAAAAGTGTGTTGATAAAATTTAATACCTAGTGATATTTCCCCACACATTGCATAACCAATTTAATTTCATTCCAGGAGCCTGTAGAATCTTCTAACGGAGAAGAGATCCATCACAGTGATTCCCCCAAATCAACTAATGCAAAGGAAAACCAAGAAAGAAATGACAGGTGGGATTGTTGATTTAAAGACCTAGACTCTTGGCATTCAGCAAAAAAAATCATGATTGCAAAATTCTCCTGGAATGTAATAATCCACTTGACCATGAGCTGTCATTTGTTACCAGGGTGTGTACACGACTTCTGTCACGATACAATTTGGCTTCCAATCTTAATTAAATGTACAAAAGGTGTGTTCATTAAATTTGGGATTTGTTCAGACACAAACAACTAAATAGATAATGAAAAATCCAGTTCATACTCCGAAAGCGTGTATATTTTGTATTATTATTTGATTCAAAGCAAAATATTACTTTTCTTTATCTTTAAGATCACAGCTAAGAAGAAATAGAATAATTTGAGTACAAACCCAACTGCATTGAATTGAGACAATTGTGAATTTGTGAAGCGCTGTTTAAAAATAAATTAAAATGCTCAAGTAGATTTTGTAATGCAGTTATACAGCATGGAACCAGACCTGTTGGCCCATCGAGTTTGTGCTAATTATCAACCATCGCATTATATTTATTTGGCAATCAGTGTATTTTCACCACATTCTTGTGTAAATATACAACTGAATAGAGGAATTTATAGAATACTTATTTAAGTGACATTGGATAACTGCAAGACCTGACTCCAATGGGGAAGAGGATGCCAAAAGTTGAAGTATGATGGGAGGGGAGATTAGAAAAGGCCATGGTGGGATTTGTCCAAGAAAATTTGATGTTGTTGAATACATTGGCGAATATACTGCTGGGGTAGGGATCGATTGATGTATTAACTAAATGTGAAGATATAGGCTAAAGAGCCAAAAAGAGCAGTCTTGGTCTGTTTTGTAGTTTGTAGTAATGATTAATGCAAACAAAAAAACATAAGAGGGTTCCTTTACATAGACTGCATTATCTGCAACTGTAGAGGCAAGGGTGGAAAGGAGAAGTTATGGGAAGCAGTCTTGTTAATGCCGTTATGCATCTTGGTTCCAGATCAGCCTAGGCTTCAAGCTTTCAGTACAGTACAAACTGAATGTAGGTTATGGCACCAGAGAGAGGTTTCAGCAATGATAACTTTAGTTAAGTTTAGAGATGCAGCTTGAAAACGGGTATTTCAGCCCGAATCTGCACCGACCATCGATTACCTGTACGCACTAGTCTTACACACAAAGGGCAATTTACAGAGGCCATTTAACCTATAAACCGGCACGTCATTGGAAAGAGGGAGGAAACTGGAGCACCTGGAGAAAACTTATACGGCTGCAGGGGGAATTAACAAACTCTGCTCGAACCCTTTTGCGCTGTGAAGGAGCAGCTCTATTGTTGCGCCACAGTTGAAAGAAATCTGTCTCAACATATCTGATATTTGACATGTATATAAATGTGGATTTGAAGGAATTTGAATTAGGAATATTTTACATGATGCAAGCAAAAACTGGCTGACTGAAAAGAGATGAATATTTAGATGAAGAAAAAGATATATTGGCCCTGTGGGCAATATGGTTGGAAAGCATACAGTTTGCCACAATATCTAGACTGACTGAACCCTTAACGTAATGTGGCAGTTTTCTCTTTCATGCGCCTTGTACTTAAACTTTGGCCTATTCTCTCCCTCAAGTTGAATATTAAATTCATTTGTATTATGATCACTACAGCCTGGGGGAGTCTTCAGCATGAGATTGCTAATTAAGCCCATCATCTTTCACAATACTATGTTTAAAACACCTGCTCTCTGGTTCAAAACCAGCTATCCTAAGAAACTATCCTACAAACAGTGTGACCCCCATTAGATTGCCTTTGCCCTTTTGATTTTTCCAGTCTATCTGTCAATTAGAATATCTCATGATTAACATCATGCCTTTCTAACAGACTCCCATTTATTTATTTCCATTACATTGTGCCTCTGGGGAGGGAGTCCACGGGAATGAAAATGACCACAAAGTCATACCCCAAGAGTTAATGATTGTATGGCATTTAGGATATTGTTTCGTACCACTGTTCCACAGTTAAACCTACTTTAATTTGCGTTCATGGCGGAGCAACCCCTCAGCTAAATTATTATAATCAAAATAAACTATCAAATATTCTTGCTACAATAGTGTATATTTAGACGATATGAAATCCAACGAACTTTCCTTCAGAAGAGAATAATTGATAATTATAATTTATATGTATTCCTTATTTATCTGGTGTTGGAAGCCAAGCTATCTCATGTGCTGCCGATTGATTTATTTCTGTTTTATTTGTCTTTCTCTTAGGCGAGCAGACACACAAAATTCATCTGATTTGGATCCAAATGATGAAACGGATGAATTGTCCCTCATAGATCATGAAGAAATTGTGGCGAGACTAACACTCAAACAAGAGGTAAAGCATACTTTTGCATTGTTGGCACCGACCTGGAATAGAGCAATCCACTGTTGTATCAGTGATCAGACTGTTGCGAGTGACCTCGGATGAATTTAATGCTGAGTGTGATAGAGTGATGGATGAAATTCTGGCTGGGGTGAAGGAAAGTACACAGGCTTGTAGTTTGAATCACACCTGATTCAGTCCGTTGTAAATTGCATTGGAGTCTGGATACTCTTTGATTGTCTCACCTGTGCCATCCATGGTTAATTCTGAGCCTCTTATTTGCAGTGAAGTTATTTGTTCAACAAATCCAGACCAGTCTGTTGTTGCTTTGTAGTATAGGCCCACAGTCAAGCAAAATCCCATATTTGGTCTCCTAAATTGCTGTAGTGTGTAGCTGCTGGAATTGAACCATGCCTGTGTGTGTGGGTGGGCTGGGAACAGTAGCAATACTGAAGTGGGGACAGGGAAAGAAACTAAATTAAACCAAAATCTCATATTGGCAGTTAATTTATGGTTGCATTGGTGCCAGCTGCAATAAAGGCAACAGATTTCCTATATTTTAATCTCAAAGGAACCCTGAAAAGGTGAGGCAAACTGCAATCCTAATACAATCTTATTATACATATATATATATGTAAACATCGATATAAATTGGGTTGGTGCTTTAAATATGCATTACATTTTTTTTCTTACTTTGGTTTTCGCTTTGATTAGTTCAAATGATCTACATTTTATTGTTGAGAACCCAAAGTAAATCATGATATCCATTAAAAGCTTTTATATAATGTGTGTGCGTGCGCTACCACAACAAGTGTATCTCCAGAATTGGAAATAATTATTGTCTCTGCTTCCGTAGAACAATTGTATATATTCAGAAAAGATGCAGAATTATTATTGACCATGCAATAGGAGGCCTCACCTCCTGGTAGAAGGATTGAATGAGTTGTGACAGCAAACCATTTGGTTTCCAGCAGCTGTCAAAAACAATCAGACAATTCATCACTTCTGAGTCTGCTCATGGGAGTGGTGGGGGAGGGTGGGGGGAGGCGGGCGGAGGAAAGAGTGTATTGGAAGGACAACACTGGAATCTATATTGTGAATGTAAAGTTGTACACAAGAAAATTGACGAAATGATACATTTCTTGCACTAAAACAAAATAATAATTTTACTGATCATCTTAAATTTGAACCAAAATTTGAGTTGGTATCCAAGTTTATATTGAAATTGCCGCATTTAATCAGTAAAAGCCAATCTAGGGAATTGATTGTTTCCCAATAGATCTTTTATCGCTGGGTATAAAGGTAGCTGATGAGGTTGATCTAGGAGTGGCAGATTCTGCTGCAGCTGGCCTTGGATTTCCATCCAGCCCAGAGCCATTGCTGTTCAGCGTCCTCATCTCCTTTCCCCAGTCAGTATGCACTCGACTACAGGACAACTACTCTCAGATCCTTGCACAAGGTCAAATCCAGCATGGTGGACATCTTGCTGCAAATAGCAAACCCTGCTCTCTGATGGCCTATAAATATAACGTCCCTGGCAACATGCGTTAACTCTGCCCCTCTTTCCACAGATTCTATATGAACTGCTGAGTAGATTCAATATTCTGCTTTTATTCCCGATTATAACCTGCTGATACAGAATCAAGTTATCGGAGTAGAATTAGGCCATTCGGCCCATCGCGTCCACTGCCGTCATGGCTGATCTCTGCCTCCTAATCCCATTTTCCTGCCTTCTCCCCATAACCCTTGACACCGTTCTAATCAAAAAATTGTCTATCTGCCCTAAAAATATCCACTGACATAGCCTCCACAGCACTCCATGGCAATGAGTTCCACAGATTAACTACCCTATGACGAAAGAAGTTCCTTCACCCCTCCTTTGACCTCTGGTCCTAGACTCTCCCACCAGTGGAAACATCCTATCCATATCCACTCTATACCTGTCACTATTCTGTAAGATTCAATGAGGTCCCCCCTCAACCTTCTGACCTCCAGCGAGTAGAGGCCCAGTGCCATTAAACTTACAGTGCTTTGAGATTCAGTAACGTGGAAAACCTACAATTATCACATTAGTATATATATTTTTAATATTTATAGTAATTAAAACACAAAATACTTTTTGTAATTAATATCTGAAGCTAGGTAATCTTAAATAGCTTCATATTTTGTTTTCTTCCCATTATGGCAGAAGGCACTCAAGGTATACTATTTATAAATGGGGCTAAGGGGAAAAAAGTAATTCAAGCTTTCACATGGGATTTAGCCAAATATCTCCTTTGCCACTTCCCACATTTCATGCAAATTGTTTCCAGCTGCACTGTGTTCATAAGCACTCATTCATTCATTCATTCAAGTATGCCTGGTTTAGTTTAATCCGAAGCACTATTTCACAGAAGTAAATATTGTCCAATAAAGTTTTAAAAATGTTGGAAAATGTTTTATGTACAGGCTTTGGTGGCATCCTGTACCCTGAGCAGTATTGATATAACTATAAATAAATTACGTCCATAATTTTAAAATTACCTGAGATAATTGTACTGTGGTGAACTGTTTTGAGACTTGATGGGGGTAGGCAGTGATGATTCCCAAAGTTCAGTGATGCGATTTAGAAAATGTTTTAAATGACCTAATGCCTTAGCTTTGGCATTATTCATGAAATGTGTGGATGATATGAAAATGAGGAAGATGGCAGTAAATTGCAGGAAAATTACAGATAAATATGAGACAAGGCACGAAGGGCAAAGACCTCCCTAATTCTAGGTACCGTGCTTGAAGCTTTGTTACGGACCAGAAACACTGGTAATGCTGTATGGAACAGAAAAAGCTCAGAAGACACTTGTCTCTTTAAAATCTTAGCTAGTTTACAAAGTAAATGAAAAAAAATTGGCAGAAGAGATAAGAATGAGTTTAAAGATATATAGCAATTGGCAAAAGAACAAGAGATTATAAATCTTTCAAGAAGTGGATGGGATTTGAAATTCTCTGCATGATCTTAACCAGCTGAGGAATGGCTAATGCAGTTTAATGCAGACAAGTGTGAGGTGTTGCATTTTGGGAAGTCAAGCCAGGGCAGCCTTCATTCACAGTGACTGGTAGGGCCCTGGGGAGTGTTGTCGAGTAGAGGGAGCTAGGAGGACAGATGCATAGTTCCCTGAAAATGGGTCGCAGTATAGACTTGAGGAACTGAGCTATATGGAGAGGTTGGGCAGGCTGGAACTTTATTCACAGGAAGCTGAGGGTGATATAAAATCATGAAGGGAATAGATAGGGTGAATGCACGGAGTCTTTTACCAAGGGTAGGGGGGGGGGGGGGGGGGGAATGTTTCTTTTCCCTACTACCTCACTTTAAATTTTGAAACACCGCCTTGAATAGCACCCAGGATGAAGCAACTGATGCTTATTTATCCCACTTATGGTTGACAAGTTTGAAGTAAGTTTAATAAAAATAGACATTTTTATGTGTGGTTGCTTAGAAATGAGCTATGAGCTCTCAGAATATTGATATAAAATTGATTCCAAGCTCTTTTAATCAATACAGTTGTTAATCAATGGGAAATCTGACTTTCTGAAACAGTCATTTTCTTTGTTACACATTAAATCCATCACTTGCAAGTGTGCGTACAAAATCACTAATCATTGGCAAGCTGTTTGCCATAATGATAATTTTGCGGCTGTGGAAAAATCATAGATGTTTCTAAAATCTTAAAGGCAAGAGTACAAAACCCTCTTTATAACCTAGATCATTTTTCAAGTTACTATAAGCATAGTAAATGGAGAGGGAGTCCAGCCTACAGAACAAAACATATTTTATATTATGATTGGTTTTGTTTTGATGCATTTTTAAATTGACATTCCTTTTTGCTTGCATATATACATTAGAATGTATACAATTTTCAACCAATATTCTAGGGAGAAGATGGCCCAGAGGTGCGAGGAGGCTCCGTGGATATTCTCATCGTGCATGCAACCGAGACAGATCGTAAAGGTAACCACTGGAATGACATCCAAAGGATAGACCTAATTCCAGTTTTGTGATTCAGATTTTGACAGGAAAATAAATGATCTCTTGCTCTCTACTCTTGGAATGTTATTACCATTTTATATTTTGCCATTTGGAAGTTCTCCACTTTGAAGACCAAATTAGTTGGACTTTAATTATTTTAATGTTGCTTTAAATTTACTGTAAATTGTTGCTTACTCTTTTTTATTCCAACCCTTCCTTCCTGTTGAAGCTTGCAATCTGTTCTTAACTTATTCATTACATTAAGATGTAATGTATTTAGGTCTTAAGATACCACTTGGGCTGATGAGTAAAGTCAAGAGGGAGGGAGAATAGTTGTGACTGAAAATTAGCAAAACAAGTTCAAATAGATTCAATAAAGTTAGCACCATGCTTTTCTTTGGTTGAAGGAACATATCTTGTGTCTTTTTGATTTAATTATCATGTTGAGGAATATTGGAAACCAGTAAGCTTATTTAGTACTCATAACCTGTTTCTTTTGTTCATACTTCCATTTGCCTGCTTGTCTTCCACTTTAGATTTAGTCCTTTACTGTGAGGCATTTCTGACCACGTATAGAACATTCATCCCACCTGAGGACATCATCAAGAAACTGCACCATCGATATCCTTTTTTTTGTAATTTATACAAGATTCCCTGTTTCAATTTGGTATAAAGGCGCAATTAATGTTTAGCATCGTGACATGCATCCAAGAAAGTTGTTACTGTGAAAAAGCTCATTTATAACATTGCCTGCATACACACACATGGAACAGCTATTTTTTCCTAACTAATAACCACTTATGAGAAGTTTTGCCACTGTCCGGATACTTTCAAAAAACGGGTGAGCAAGAATACGTTCTTCGTTCTGGTCCGCGTGGTGGATGAGTTGTGGTGAGTAATGTTGGCAATTGTTGTACACTTAGTTTCTACAACATTTTTAAGAAAAAAATAACGTGAAGGAAAGAACTGCAGATCCTGGTTTAAATTGAAGGTAGACACAAAATGCTGGAGTAACTCAGTGGGACAGGCAGCATCTCTGGAGAAAAAGAATGGGTGACGTTTTGGGTCAAGTCTAACGAAGGGTCTCCCATTCCTTCTCTCCAGAGATGCTGCTTGTTCCGCTGAGTTACTCCAACATTTTGTGTCTACCTAAGAAAATATAGCTATTGTTTGTCTGCAGACATTTTGAAGTACAATATATTTGTCTTGTATAGGAAACTATACTGTCTATGTGACTTAATAATTGTAATCTGAAGAATCAATCTGAAGAATATTTGCAGCTTTCTTATGTCATTAGACATAGTTATTTCCATACCAAAAATTATTAAGTCCCAGCAGAGAATAACATATCGCCAAGTGACCCACATGATTATTTGCACCCAGGGCTTGTTTATATTGTTGTTACCTTTTGTTGCTAAGTTTTAATTAATAATTTTTGACCAACTATTTCCTCTATCTTCTTTGGGGCAAAGGCATGACTATATGAGTGAGTTCAGATACTCCTATTGCGATGTCGCAGTATTTTGACCCAGTTCTGGAGGTACTGTTGCTCTTCATGTGGTATATGGTGCAGCCATGATTGGAGTTGATGGAATAATTGTTCAGGATGGTGAATTGAATGGCATTTAAATGGACTGTTCTGTCCTGGATGGAGGCAAGCTGTTTTTGTTATGGAATCGGAGAGTGTTACAGCGTAGAAACAAGCCCTTTGGCCCAACTTGCCAACATGTCCCATCTACACTAATTGCACCTGTCTGCATTTCGCTCGCATCCCTCTAAACCTACCTTATCCATGTATCTGCTTAAATCTTTGCAATAGTACCTGCCTCAACTACCTCCTCCAGTAGCTTGTTCCATACACCTACCACCCTTTGCTTGAAAAGCTACCCCTCAGGTTCCTATTACATTTTTCCTCCCTCACCTTAAATCTAGGTCCTCTGGTTCTCGATTCCCCTACTCTGGGCAAGAGACTCTGTGTGTCTACCCAATCTATTTCTCGCATGATTTTGTACACCTCTATAAGATCACTCTCCTTCGCTCCAGGGAATAGAGTCCTAGCCTGCTCAACCTCTCCCTGTAGCTCAGGCCCTCGAGTGCTGTTGTTGGCCGAGACCTGGGTGTCATGGTACACCAGTCAATGAAAGTAGGCATGCAGGTGCAGCAGGCAGTGAAGAAAGCGAATGGTATGTTAGCTTTCGTAGCAAAAGGATTTGAGTATAGGAGCAGGGAGGTTCTACTTCAGTTGTACAGGGTCTTGGTGAGACCACACCTGGAGTATTGCGTACAGTTTTGGTCTCCAAATCTGAGGAAGGACATTATTGCCATAGAGGGAGTGCAGAGAAGGTTCACCAGACTGATTCCTGGGATGTCAGGACTGTCTTATGAAGAAAGACTGGATAGACTTGGTTTCTACTCTCTAGAATTTAGGAGATTGAGAGGGGATCTTATAGAAACTTACAAAATTCTTAAGGGGTTGGACAGGCTAGATGCAGGAAGATTGTTCCCGATGTTGGGGAAGTCCAGGACAAGGGGTCATAGCTTAAGGATAAGGGGGGAATCCTTTAAAACCGAGATGAGAAAAACTTTTTTCACACAGAGAGTGGTGAATCTCTGGAACTCTCTGCCATAGAGGGTAGTTGAGGCCAGTTCATTGGCTATATTTAAGAGGGAGTTAGATGTGGCCCTTGTGGCTAAGGGGATCAGAGGGTACGGAGAGAAGGCAGGTACGGGATACTGAGTTGGATGACCAGCCATGATCATATTGAATGGCGGTGCAGGCTCGAAGGGCCGAATGGCCTACTCCTGCACCTAAATTTCTATGTTGGAGATCAAGATTGGAGAAGTGCTCCTTCTGGCAAGAGGGAAGTATTCTGTACCCTTGATTTATGTTTTGCAGGAAAGGCTTTCTGTCAATGTTGTTGGGTGACTTGGTGATGGAATCAGAGTAGGTAGTTAGATCTTCTTGTTGACAATGGTCACTGCCTGGTACTTCGTAGCCAATGATCAGTCTAAGATTGAATGATGTGCAGGCATGGATTGGCTGGGGAGTTGTGAATAAAACTAAGCATGTGTAGATATCAGCATTCATATCCAATTTTGATCGTTATGATGGTAGGAAAATTATTGATGAAACTACCAAATATGGTTGGGCCCAAGACGAGTCATGAGGAACTGCAGTGGTGTGTTGGGACTGGGATAATTGATCACTCATAACCACAGCCATCTTCTGAGTGAGCTATGACTCCAATCATTGCCGTGATTCCTCTTGCTTACCAGTTTTACCAGAGCTCTTTCATGCCACAACTGGTCAATTGCTGCCATACGTCAAAGACAGTCCATGTTTGGATGAAGCGTGGGATTACTTTGGAACCATGTGGTCCTGACAAAACCAAAACTGGGCATCAGTGTACAAACTGAAAATGCTCCAATCGTGGTAGGTCTGACTGCACAGAAAGTTAATGAGAAGAGAAGCGGTTGATCTTTGAGGTCCTAAGCCCTTTGTCAGAACTGAGAATGAGGGATGTGTAAGAAGGAACACCGATGATAGACACAAAATGCTGGAGTAATTGAGCGGGAAAGGCAGCATCTCTGGTGAGAAGCTAACAATGATCCATTCTACATTTCCTTGATCATCGTCTGCTTTGATCTGTCATTTTCCCACCTTACCCTTCCACTGGTCTCCCTCTCCCCTGATTCTCAGTCTGAAGAAGCGTCTCTACCCAAAACGTCACCCATTTATTCTCTCCAGAAATGCTGCCTGTCCCGCTGATGTTTTGGGGTAAACAGTATCTTTGGGGAGACCTGAAGTGAATTAATGTGACAATTGGAAGCAGATGGTCTATGTTGTGTTGCTGCGAGCAGCGCTGTGGAACATCCAGTACGTCAGCCTGAACCGGAGGAGACAGACTGAGCCCAAATCACAAATGGATGACCAGCAAAATTTTGTTGGCAGCACCTTAGCATTAACTGCTATCCCTCCTTATAAATCTCTACCTCTCTGCTACTTTCCTGCTTTAATATGCGTCTATTATTCACATACTGTTTTCCCATCATACGTTCTTGTGTGGCTTTCAGTTTGATTAAAACACCAATGGAGGGCATTTTCACTATATTAATAGCACTGTATAATTGCAATTATTGTCTATGGCTAATGATGTACATTTGGAAATATAGTCTATTATATCTAAGTCTAAATTTTATTAGTTATTTAAGTTATGACATCGGATGGAAGCTGCATACCAAATCTCATTGCACTTATGTGCAATGACAATAAAATATATTATTATTATTAATGCTGGAATATACTTGATTTACGCGGGGGGGTTGGAGGGCGGGGGGGGGGGGGGGGGGGGGGGGGGGGGGGGTGAAGGATCTGAAACCTGACTATTGGATGCCACTATAATTGTGCTAGTTTGTTTTGCAAGCATTAAATAATATTAAATACCTTGATCTGCATCTGCCTTAAGGGTGCTCACATTGACTGGCAGCTTATGATGTAGATTGTGGAGGTATTGAAGTTGCATGTATGCCCTTTTCAATATCTGTATAAATCATTTTTTTATGTACATATTTCAGAAGATTGCTGTCTATTTTATTGCATGGTAAATATTAATAATGTGCAGTATGAATTTATACATACTGCCCATAATACTATAGTGATTGCATGTCATCTGATCAATTCCTTGTTGCTGTTTCTTTTCCCAGTCTGGTGGAGCTCTCGGATGACATCCTGAAGTTGCTCATGGAACTTGTGTTCCGTTTAGTGTGTAGTGGTGAACTGAGTCTGGCCCGGGTTTTGAGAAAGAATATTCTGGATAAAGTAGATCAGAAGAGGACTGTGAAGTATGCTGGTCTGATGAAGCCATTGGCTGCACGTGGGGTGGCAGCAAGGTACAGACTCCAGGTCTATCATTGTTAGACAATATCCTTCTTTTATTGTGGTTACTTGGAAAGTTTATAAATAGGTGGAAATGGGGAGTCTCTTAAATTTTGTCTGTCATTGGGAGAATGTTTTGTGTGAAAATCAATCCTTGACTTTCTGTAACACTTGAACTCTTACTCCTGCAGGCCTGGAACGCTTCATGACTTCCACAGTCACGAGATAGCTGAACAGTTGACACTTCTGGATGCCGAGCTGTTTTACAAAATTGAGGTAAAGATTTGTCAGAATGGATCTGAATAGTTCATTGTTCTGCGAGCTGTACACATTGTTACATATTCACTGACAGGAGGTGAGTTGTCAAGTTCTGCCTGCCTGAATTGTTGAAACAATTGTGGACCAGTAGAAGACTGGATGTTAGAGGATTCAATTGAGGGAGAAAAATAATTCTGCCTCTCGTGTCTGCGCCAATGGTGGGGGAAAAAAGCTTCCCAGCTCTCCCCTCCTTCCAATGGGCGGTTCATAGCTCCGATGCTCTTCGAACGCAAGCAAATATTTTTGCAATGATGTGGGTTTCTGCATTGACCATCTTTCCACGTAGTGGAGTCCAGACCCTTGTTGGACTCTCGCTTCTAATCCCACCAATTACTCCACTCTCATGTCCCCGTCATAGGGCCATTCTGTTTACTGTGTCTAGACTCCCCATGATTATATACATTTTATTAAAGTCTTCCTCAGCCTTGACTATTTCAAAGAAAGCAAGCCAAGTGTATACAATCTAATAACTAGACACAAAATGATGGAGTAACTCAGCGGAACAGGCAGCATCTCTGCATAGATGGAATGGGTGACGCTTCGGATTGAGACCCTACTTCAGACTGAGCGTCTGGGACTAGGGAGACACAGAGATATAAGGAAGTGTAAGGTGTGAAAACGAGACATCAAAGGGGATGAGGTTCAAGGATAGCTAGGAGAAGGTGACAATGAAGCATACAGAGATAAAATGTAATCAAGGGGACAGCCAGACTGGTCGGAGAACTAGGAAGGGGCAGGGATGGAGAGAGCAGGAAAGCAAGGGTTACATGAAGTTAGAGAAGTCAATATTTATACCGCTGGGGTGTAAACTTCCCAAGCAAAATATGAGGTGTTGTTCCTCCAATTTGCACTGGGCCTCACTCTGACAGTGGAGGAGGCCTAGGACAGAAAGGTGGAATGTGAGGGGGAGTTAAAGTGTTAAGCAACTGGTGGGTACATTGGCCTAGGCACTGAGCGGACGTGTTCAGTAAAACAATCGCCGAGCCTGCGCTTTCTCGGTCTTGCCAATATATAGATCCACACCTGGAACAACAGATGAAGGTAGATAAGATTGGAGGAGCTGCAAGTGAACCTCTGTATCACCTGAAAAGACTGTCAAGATCCTTGTACTGAGTTGGTAGAAATGGTATAGGGACAGGTGCTGCATCTCCTGCGGTTGCAGGGGATAGTACCTGGGGAGGGAGTGGTTTGGGTGGGAAGGGATGAGTTAACCAGGGAGTTGCGGAGGTAACAGTCTCTGCAGGAAAGCGGAAATAGGTGGAGATGGGAAGATGTGTCTGGTGGTGGGATCCCGTTGGAGGTGGCAAAAATGTGGGAGGATTATGTGCTGTATGTGATGGCTGATGGGGTGAAAGGTGAGGACAAGGGGGACTCTGTCCTTGTTGCGACTGAGGGGAGGGGGTGCAAGAGCGGAGCTGCAGGATATCGAGGAGACTTTTGAGGGCCTCATCTATGATGGAAGAGGGGAACCCCGGTTCCCCAAAAAAGGACAACATCTCAGATGTCCTGGTATGGAACACCTCATCTTGGGCGCAGATCCAGTGTAGACAGAGGAATTGGGAGTAGGGGATTGAGTCTTTGCAGCAGGCAGAGTGGGAAGAAGTGTAGTCTCGATAGCTGTGGGAATTAGTAGATTCATAATAGATGTAAATCATAACACTGTTTTGGTCATGGCAGCCTGCTTTACTCCCTCTTAGTGCAGTTGTGTAATTTCCTGTAATGTGATGACTCAGTACTCGAGGCAGAGTCTCCCTGCACTTGCATTCCATGCCTGGGCTTGTGCCTCTTTAACTATCGTTGGAACTTGATTTTCTGCCTTTTATGCATCTGTGGTTATAAACTTCCTGTTCCCGCAAATAGTGTGTGTTGATGCCATTTTGCTTCTTCCCAAATGAATTATTTTCTCCAGATTCCATTCCTTTTGCCGCTTATCTATCCAACTAGGCAGGCAATCAATGTCCTCTAGCCTCTAAAAGTTTTCTTCTCACTGTCACCCTTATCCCCAGTTTTTATATCAAACTTGTATACTCCATGTACACTTCAATGTGTACTACAGAAAGCAGGGAACTGAGGACAATGCCCAGTGGAACAATAATATCTGATCATCCTAAGTGGAAAATAATATGCATCTGTGGAAGAAGAAAACTAAGTAGAAGTCTTTGCTGTTGTGTTTTGTTAGTATAAATAATTGACCATTACATTTGAGACAGTGGTCATGGTTTGTAGACAGGTTTAATGATGAAAGCAGGTCAGACCAATCTCCAGGAAGGGATGGTACACAAAATTGCTGGAGAAACTCAGCGGGTGCAGCAGCATCTATGGAGCGAAGGAAATAGGCGACGTTTCGGGCCAAAACCCTTCTTCAGACTGATGGGGGGGGGGGGGGGGGGGAGAAGGAGAAGGAAGGAAAAAGGGGAGGAGGAGGCGCCCGAGGGTGGGGGGATGGGAGGGTGGGAGGAGACAGCTAGAGGGTTAAGGAAGGGGAGGAGACAGCAAGGGCTAGCAAAATTGAGAGAATTCAATGTTAATGCCATCCGGACGCAAGGTCCCAGGCGGAATATGAGGTGCTGTTCCTCCAATTTCCGCTGTTGCTCACTCTGGCAATGGAGGAGACCCAGGACAGAGAGGTCGGATTGGAAATGGGAGGGGGAGTTGAAGTGCTGAGCCACCGGTAGGTCAGGTTGGTTATTGCGGACTGAGCGGAGGTGTTCGGCGAAACGCTGGCAATGGAGGAGACATCCAGGAAGGGATGCTGATTATCAAATGAGAATGCCCACAAATAAAATTTAAACTGACACCTTGTCATGGTTTTACACTCCAATTAGCAATGGGAGTGATATGAAATTAAATTCCGTTGGTGATTCCCTTGTGCTACAGTTTTCATTCCGATCCAGGCTGTGTAGGGCTAGCCTAGCACATTTTATAGCTCCCTTCATCTCTCTCTTTTATCACTTCTCTCAATGTCAGATCCCTGAGGTTTTACTCTGGGCCAAAGAACAGAACGAAGAGAAGAGTCCAAACCTAACACAGTTTACAGAGCACTTCAACAATATGTCCTATTGGTAAGCATGAAGCAATGTTTCTCAGCTCTTCTGTGCCAAAATGCTTCAGATAAAAGCCAAGTTCTGCATTGAAACAGCTGCATGCTCCTGGTTTGCGAATATCTGGGTGGAATAAAAGTGGGCAGTGCAAGTCTGGGAGCCGGTCGATATTGAGTGCCGCGGCAGGGTACACATATCAAAACAGGGACATGAAGGAGGTTGTGCTGTCATTCCTTTCTGGGATATATCTTTGATGTCTGTAGCAGTATGTTTAGCATTAACATCATCACAGTGGGGAACTGTGACAGCAAACACTTGCTGGTGCTGGCGATGATTATTCGAAGCGATTCCCACACATCATACTCAATCTTCCTATGCTTCCCATTTTGTTTTGAACATGTGAGCTTTTGGGCCAGAGTGCTAATGAGGCTGCGTGATTGCAAAGCTTTGAGGCGAGCGTGATGTATTTTCCTGAACCAGTACCATTTTCCAGGAAGGGACACTGGATATCAAAGTATTCATGTTTTGGTCTTTCAGGGTGAGGTCAATAATTATTCAACAGGAAAAGGCACAAGATCGAGAACGGTTACTCCTCAAATTTATCAAAATTATGAAGGTTCGTAAACTGCTACACAATGTGTTGTAGCATTTCTCTGCTGTCACATTCTGAGAACTGTAAGATTTGCTGAACAAATAACTTGCATGACATATGTATTTAATATATAGAACGGTGCATGGCTAGAAAACCTTGTGAAGCAAAATCTCACCCAAAATGGCCATGTAACTTTGAAACTTTGAAATCATTGCAGCAGATACTGAAATTCAACCTTTTAATTTTTTTTATAATTTCATTTTAATTTCTAGCACTTACGCAAACTGAATAATTTTAACTCGTACCTGGCTATATTATCTGCATTAGACTCGGCACCGATCCGCAGATTGGAATGGCAGAAGCAGACTTCAGAGGTAATGTTGTGATTTGTAGTTTTGTATGTTATGTCCAGGCTCCAATCTCTGCAGTAACTGGAAAACCTATCTGTAAATTGGTGCAAAATGTTTCCTGGGTGGCAAAAGCTGAATTTATGGTGACACAGCCCACTTTTACGTGGCTGTTATGGTATCATGTCTGAGTAGCATTCTGTAAATAGGTACCCTCATTGCAAAAACATACTAGAAAGAATTTTAAAACTTTGGAAATGAGCTGGTTGAATACTGTACGCCTGATAAATTCCTTTGCCACTTGGAATTGTTCATCTCCAGGATAGTCAGTTGAGTAAATTCAAAGCTGAGCGATTGTATTTTTGATATTACAATCTAGGAATAAGATGACTGCATGATAGTGGGCTTAAGACAAAATGTTCATTACAATGTTGTTGAATGAATCTCAGAATGTTAATGTCTTTTTATTGATGTTCTTTTGTAATAGAGGTTATTTTAATAGAGGTAGCAAAATGAAGGACCTTCCCAGTTATAACGATGGATCGCAGACCCAAATCATTGACTATTTTTCATTCTACAGGTGCTGCCCGACTGGAGTTTTTCCAGCATTCTTTTTTTTTTACAGCAATATAAATGTATGAACTGTAGAATACATACCTTCCGTCCACGGTAACAAGCCAGGCATATCAGCACCTTGCTTTACAAAGTCCCTTGAGTAACCATCTAGATAAGAAACTTGTGACAAACTTTAGTACACAGTATTGTCATGTAATCTGTAGCATCAAGGTGCTTCTTATATTATTGTAGCTCCTGCCTCCATGGTGTAAGTTGATGCTTGTCATGCAGCTGATTTTACAATGTGAGGCTCAGCAGAGCTAAACAGTGTTCCAAGAATGCTTGTGAGAATATGCTTCAGAAGTCTGCACCAATAATGGTTTAACTACAGAGATGACTAATGTTGTTGTTAAGCCTCTGCACTATGAACTAGAGAAAGATTGATAATGCAAAGGCAAACTGTGTTCAGGAGAACAGTGACAATGCACCCCTAAAGTGATCTGAACAGATTATGAAATCAGTTGTGAGTTTTCTTTGTACCTTCTTTTGCCACACAAGAAGCTCATTATGTTCTCTAGTAATTGCTGTGGTAATGCTTTGCCAATTGTCCAAGAAAACAGTGAGCGATTCTCTTGGGGAGGATGGCTGTTAAAGATAAGCAGTCTGTGGCTTCAGGCTAACACACCTGTTTAAGGTAGATTGGATTTTAATTAATTCTCCAGAGTGTACTCAATAGTCTGAAACCGGAGTCGGTAAAGGTAGAATTGTATAGAAATTGCCACAGATCTGGTGCTAGCATTTGACATTGTCAGTGCCCCTCACTGTTCTATCTTTATTCAACCATCCCATTTAGTTTATTCCACATTGTTGGCAGTCTCTATTTCAACCATTAATTATCTCACTTAACTGCCAGTGAATTGCAAACATATTTCTCCCAACACTCTCTTCTATATTTAAACATTTTGCATATAATCTATCGTTTTGTTCCCTGTGCTCTCAACGAATGGAATCTAACATTTTTATTTTATTGCACATTATTATCTGCTCATTATATTTGCCCTAAGCCATTAAAAAGATTCATACTTCAACTAGTACAGTGCCCTCCATAATGTTTGGGACAAAGACCCATCATTTATTTATTTGCCTCTGTACTCCACAATTTGAGATTTGTAATAGAAAAAAAATCACATGTAATTAAAGTGCACATTGTCAGATTTTAATAAAGGCCATTTTTATACATTTTGGTTTCACCATGCAGAAATTACAGCAGTGTTTATACATAGTGTCTCCCCCCCCCCCCCCCCCCCCCCCCCCCCATTTCAGGGCACCATAATGTTTGGGACACCGCAATGTCATGTAAATGAAAGTAGTCATGTTTAGTATTTTGTTGCATATCCTTTGCATGCAATGACTGCTTGATGTCCACGATTCATGGGCATCACCAGTGCTGGGAGTCTTCTCTGGTGATGCTCTGCCAGACCTGTATTGCAGCCATCTTTAGCTTACGCTTGTTTTGGGGGCTAGTCTCCTTCAGTTTTCTTTTCAGCATATAAAAGGCATGCTCAATTGGGTTCAGATCGGGTGACTGACTTTGCCACTCAATAATTGAACATCTTTTAGCTTTGGTAAAACTCCTATGTTGCTTTAGCAGTATGTTTGGGATCATTATCTTGCTGTAGAATGAACCACTGGCCAATGAGCTTTGAGGCATTTGTTTGAACTTGAGCAGATAGGATGTGTCTATACACTTCAGAATTCATTATGCTACTACCATCAGCAGTTGTATCATCAATGAAGATAAGTGAGCCAGTATCTTCAGCAGCCATACAGGCCCAGGCCATAACACCCCCACCTCTGTGTTTCACAGATGAGGTGGTATGCTTTGGATCTTGGACAGTTCCATCTCTCCTCCATTCTTTGCTCTTCCCATCACTCTGATATAAGTTCATCTTCGTCTCATCTGTCCACTTGACTCGGCCATCCTATTTTTGTGGCTAACCAGTGGTTTGCATCTTGCAGTGTAACCTCTGTATTTCTGTTCATTAAGTCTTCTGTGGACAGTGGTCATTGACAAATCCACACCTGACTCCGGAAGAGTGTTTCTGATCTGTCGGACAGGTGTTTATGGGGGTTTCTTTATTATAGAGAGAATTCTTCTGTCATCAGCTGTGGAGATCTTCCTTGGCCTGCCAGTCTCTTTGCGATTAGTAAGCTCACCAGTGCTCTTTCTTCTTAATGATGTTCCAAACAGTTGATTTTGGTAAACCTAAGGTTTGGCTGATACCTCTAACAGTTTTATTCTTGTTTCTCAGTCTCATAATAGCTGCTTTTACTTTCATTGGCACAACTTGGGTCCTCGTGTTGATAAACAGTAAACGTTTCCAAAAGTGATGGAAAGACTAGGTGCTGAGCTCTCTCTTATACCTGCATTAAGGAGGCAATTAAACACACCTGAGCAATTACAAACACCCGTGAAGCCATGTGTCTCAAACATTATGGTGCCCTGAAATGGGGGGGGACTATGTATAAACACTGCTGTAATTTATACATGGTGAAACCAAAATGTATAAAAATGGCCTTTATTGAAATCTGACAATGTGCACCTTAACCACATGTGATTTTTTTTTCTATTACAAATCTCAAAATGAGGAGTATAGGGTCAAATAAATAAATGATGGGTCTTTGTCCCAAACATTATGGAGGGCACTCTTGCACTGTGGCTGTGTTATTGATGAACAAATCACCTTGCATTTATTTTCAGGGTCTGGCTGAATACTGCACACTCATTGATAGCTCCTCTTCATTTCGAGCGTATCGAGCTGCTTTGGCAGAGGTGGAGCCACCCTGTATACCTTACCTGTAAGTACTCAACTCGCTGTTGTTCTGAAGAAAGTCTTGTTGATTAATGTTGTTCTCAGCAAATCAATTGTTTCTGTTTCAAATACTGAACATAGCATAGTAATTTATTTCCAAATTTTGCCAATATAAACAGCTGATCCAGCATTCACAGGTAAAATTGGAAGAAACCTGGGAGCATCTTCAGGCAGCAGGTGCTGCAAAATGTAGGGGACCCTTGATACTACTGAATACAAGTAATCCAACAGTTCATCCCAAACTCCCAGATTCAGTTACTCTGAAGACATTATTTACATCCAATTTTGCACACAAACTTACCATAACTGCAAAGTCATTTTTTCTTTCTTATTTGCAAACTTTAAAATGCAAAGGAAAATTTGCCGGTGGTGTTTCTTAATGTTGATAGGTTGTGAGCAATTCTTATTCTGGAAGTTTATTTTGTGATGTGACAATAATGAATTGAAGGAAAGCACCATATGTTTCAGCAACTGTGTACATCTGAGAGTTGCTAACAATGGACTATCACTGCCTGGATCTTGCCACAAATCCCCAAAAAGACTGTTCCCATTTCGTTCTTAATCCATTGAAAGGAAATAAATAAACCTCCCAACGTTCAGGTAGATGACAAAAAAAGAAAGCATGAGAGAGAGTGGGTTACAGGCAAATGAACAGATGAAATTGCTTGGCTGGGAGCCAGCATGGACCCGGAAGTAGGCTGGAAGGACAGACTGCTGTGTCAATATAAGTCAAGTCAAGAGAGTTTATTGTCACGTGTCCCAGATAGGACAATGACATTCGTGCTTGCTGCAGCACGACAGAATATAGTAAGCAAAAATACAAATCAGTTCAGTTCAATGTACACATAAATAAGCTGATAAAGTGCAATAGGCTGTTACAATTCAGAGTCTGTTTGTTGGCCAGTTTAATAGCCCGATGGCTGTGGGGAAGAAGCTGTTCCTGAACCTGGATGTAACAGATTTCAGGCTCCTGTACCGTCTGCCCGATGGTAGCGCAAAAGGTACTAATTACAAGACTTGCCTTTGTGTTGGGAGTCCTGGTTCTTGGTACTGGTGTAAATCAACTATGGTATCTTCAGCCTGCAGCATGTGGTGCGATCAACTACAGGTCCCCAGCTCCAGCTAAGACATCTGCCCACCAGCCTGCTCTAGGTTAACCCAGCACCCATTCAATGATGTCAGCACTCATTCAAATTATTGGTAGGCATTGACTCAGTGCAGGGTTAACTTGGAGTTTTAATGATTTTAGAATTGCATATCTGCTTTTCAGCTTCACAAATGTTAAGAGTTTTTTTAATTGTTTTTTTGTTTGCCCCAAGTGCTACTGAAGGTTGTGACAGTTAAAAATGTTCAACCATTCAGTAGTCCTACCCGCATTGATGGCCTCTAACAACCATGAGTCTTGGTGGCTGGAGGTTGTCCCTCAACTGCAGCCTGAACGATGACTGTTCCTCCGCTGCCAGCACATTGCCCTGGGCCACATTGAATCAAACAATTGCCGAGGGGCTGACAGTCACGTGTGGGGCTGTTCTCGTGCCATAGCATCATTTCCAGGAAGACCATTGCATGTCTTAAGTTTAAATACTGTGCTTTTAGCTGTGATTCTTTTGGTAGTACCTTAATCACCTAATCAGTAGATTGTGGGCCCAAGTGCATCACTCCCGAGTGCAGTACTTTTGGAGATCTGTTAGTTAGCTGTGATTTTTTTGGATTTTTTTTAACCCAATATCAAATCAATCAACTTCATTAAAGCAGATCATCCCATCATTTTGACATTGCGTGTAACTTCACAGCACACTTTGCTTCATTCTAGTGGTGACTACCAGGTTCTTTGATATTTTGGGATGCCCAGGCAATATGAAAGTTACGGTACAAGCCAGCACAAATCTTTTTCACAACAGTACTGTATTCGTTCAGTGCAACACTGAAAAGTTTTGCTACAAAGGACAGATACAACTTCATGTTGAAGTCTCATCAGATACAGCCTAGAGCACCACATCCTCCACACTGCAGTAAAGTGCCAGTATATTTGATATGTTGCAACTTGAACTATGATGGTCTGTCCCTGCCACGACTGAGCCAAGCCCAGCATTGTATAATACATGCCCATTACATGGTGCCAGAACTTTCCTTATAGGACACATTGTCAAACCCTGACATTCATGCTGAAAGTGCATTTTAAACAATCTCAAGTTTTGGTCATTTGTACATCCTCGTTTACAGTGGGAAGTATGTCATTATTAGCAGGTGAGTGCATGTTTCAAGTTAATACAGGAAGTTCATAAGACCTACAGAAATAGAGACTAAACAGAAAGGAAATGATGACAAGTATGTATACATTTTTAAATTATTGATTTATCAAAAAAGAACAGAATAACAGAGTACTTTTTCAATGGCGACAGATTAACAAATTGATTTAGTTGTACAATTAAGTTCAGCAAGTAACAAAGATTCACCAGAGTTATTCACACAGACACTTTTGCCATCTGAGAAGAGTGCAAATGGACCAAGGCTGTGTTGCTAGAGTTGTAAGAATTGGAGGTATTCTCATTGAAACTTACAACATTCAACCAGAGTTTCCTGAAGTATGGAAAAATAAATCGCTGGTGGTTGCGAATCTTTGGAATTCTTCACCCCGAGGACAGTGCTGGACCAGTCATTCAGAATGGATGGATTAGTGGATGTTGAGAGCATCAAGGGAAGTGGGGACAGTGCAAAGCAATGGAGATGAGATCGATCAGTTGTGATGCTTAGGCCTGTTCCTGCATGTTTGCTTCTGTCACTTTCGTGATGGACCAGTGCTAACTTTTGTTGTGCTTGACATCCCATTGATTGTCAAAAAAGGATTAAAATTCACCCATGTAAGTGTACGAATAGAAGCAAGTAACTGCAGAATCTTGGTGGTTAATGATAAAAGATCTAGGTTATTGTAGGCTGCAGAGTGGGATTTCTGACATGACAGCCCTTGACATTGCACCACTGTTATCTACAACATTTTTGGGATTTATACCAAGAATTTAATTGACGTTCTGTTTCTTGGCGTAAACACATGCAATGAGCAGGAGTTTGCAGGAAGTTTGTGATGTTTGCCTGATTTTATTTCTACAGGGGTCTTATTCTGCAAGACCTGACCTTTGTTCACCTTGGTAACCCAGATCTAATAGATGGAAAGATCAACTTTTCTAAACGATGGCAGCAGTTTAATATCTTGGATAGTATGCGGCGCTTCCAGCAAATGTAAGTATTCTGAGCTCAGCTGGCTTTCAAAAAATATATTCTTCACCCCACAAAATGTGGCCAAGGTACAAGAATACAATCTTACGAATTAGATTTTTTTTTAAAGGGTGATTATTGCACTTTTTAAATGTGAGGTGAGCGGAGAAGAACTTTACCTGTTCCACAGGCTCTGTTCAGTTGTGGGAGGTTGATGGAGGGAGTAGAAGTAGGAGGAAGGAGAAAATAATTAGTCTCATTCCATGATTTCTTTCACTACGTAACCCAGATTAAAACCTTGGCAGTAGCAATGCATATGAGTTCTCATAACACTTTGGAGAATGATTAGGGGCATTGGCTCAGATTAAAATCTCTCTGCTTGCTTCTTATGTAACAAACACTTTGATGACTTTTTGTTTTCTCAGTCATTATGAACTAAAGCGCATTGATGACATTGTGACGTTTTTCAATGACTTTGGAGATCATCTTGCTGAGGAAGCGCTGTGGGAACTCTCGCTAAAAATCAAACCACGTAATATTCAACGACGGAAGACAGAGCGGGAAGAGAAAACCTAGGATGCACCTATGGAGGCTCAACCTTACATGGCAGCTAACGAACCCTATTGAGTGACTTGCTTTACAAGAGCTGCAGAAACTGGTTCATGCTCTGGTGCTACACCTTCTGAGCTTAATTTTAGAACGGACGTAGAACAGGTGGCGCCGCTCTAGGGAAACGTTCCAAGTTTAATGCCATTGCCTGCGTTCAATTTCCTCTCCTACCATCGTGCCAAGCTGTTTCGGGTGTCCTCCAAAGGACCCACTCATGCAGCTCAGTTTATCTGCAGACCCAGTGACCGGCAGGTAAACTCTGTTTTGGAGACAGATTGTTGGGTATAAAGGTACGGCAGTTCACTCATTGGCAGTGGACTTTTCTTTATAGAATAACAAATAGTGGTACTAGCAATTGCACAGAACCTTAAAATACAATTCTGTACTGTAGGAGAAAGACTGGCTCACTGTAAATACTAGATTGCTAGTTTGATGTGTTGTAATGGATTTTTTTTTTGCATGTGTATGACTGAATGGCAGTAACTGAAGATCTGATGGGAGGTAAATATAATTCAGTAGCAGACTGAAGCCTTTCAGCCAGGGTGTTATTCAGAGGGGAGGGTGGCTCCTAATTCTCCAATGTTTTCAGATAACAGATCCCCAACAGGTCAACCGACGCTATTGTACTGTTTCTGCATGGACTCTGCCTTTTTAGGGTCTAAAATAAGCTTTTTTTTAAGACACTCAATTCATTGCTGGAAACTAAGTCTGCATTTGAAACATTTAAAATAATGGGCAAAGATTGGTGTTTGTCTGAAGTTTCTGTATATAGCAAGCCAAAAGTTAACTTTTTAATCCATCACATAGTCAGTGAATTAACTTCTATTCGGCAGATCTTACTAACTTGTGAAACATAAAAGCTACTGTGCAGAATGCCACCCTTGCTGCTTTGGGTTGTTATGCAACAAGCTGTTAATGTTGTCTAGGTTTGCACACCGGCAAAGGAAATTCACCATGCTTGTTTAATTTGCAATAATCATCAGCTAAGCCTGAAGAGTTACCTTCCAGGGTGTTAATGTGATGCTCACGATGCAGCACAAGTCCTGCTTACAATCCAGTATAAAAGCCCAGTCCAGAAATCCCCTGGCTTTCATTGTGGCCCTACTAATCTGTTGTATGTTTAAACATTTAGTTCATCAAACAGTAGCAGGCTTGAAATGTGCAAACTCGTTGCTGATACAGATATGGGGATGATCTTGCTGAGCTATATTAATATCAAAATAATTCAGCACAATTTTTAGTGCATTTCCTGTTCCTAGGCAGATGAGTGGGTTACAAGATGGCCAAGACGTACAGGTACTTGATAAGAGTCAAATGAGTGTAGTCTGAAATGCCACATAAAGCAATTCAGATCTTGATTTAGACTCCACATTGATACATCACACAATATTTAAATAAGAGATGCAATTTCATCTTTTTGCTACAGGCTCTAGGGAAAGGTTGGTCGAGGTTTAAATAAAGATGATGTTAACATGTGTATAGCCAAATGTGCCCAACATTGCCCAAATTGGTGTGATCTCATCCTTGGCCCTGTTGAAACTTTGTTTTGCTGTACACCTCACCCCAGAGATGTATCTATGACAATGAGCTTGATGGGCATCTTATTACCGTAGGGAACCTCTGAGTTAGTGAGAGCTGTGCATTTGGGGACAGAGGGGGACCACAGTTTCAAACACATCCAACATGAGAGACTATAGTCTGGCAGTTCCCAGCAATTCCTGGCGCTCTCTGTGCTGCCCGTGATGCAGTCGGAGTTCTGAGCCCTA